>NC_089232.1:10816887-10969387 GCF_963924675.1 Phocoena phocoena | reverse complement strand
TTGCCTCCTAAATAGCACAAACTGTTGGAAAAGTTTGTAACTCAGAACCACAAATAGATACAAACAAAATAAGCTGTAAGTAAAACCTGCTTCTTCTAGTCAAAAGACTGGGAAGACGGCAGCCTAGTAGAATAGAAAACCTTTTCATATTACCAGCTCTGTATCAGTCAAACACCAACAAAAAAACTGTCTCCCATTCCAGGATAACAGGGGAGATAATCTTCTACACATTCCCACGTCCTGTAGGTGGAAGCAGGTGATGACGCTTTGATTCCCCTGCTGGGGGATTGATCTTCTACCCAATCCCCCACCTGGTAGAAGCAGGTAGTGAGACAGGCCTGGGACCTGGGACCTTTTGCTGCAGTGCTGCAAAGCTTGCACCTGGACACACCTCTCCTCGAGCTACAAAATACAAAGAAACTATATGGGATTAAAAATAACTGTGTGCATGTACAATTGGGGTAAATTCTGGACCAAAAGATACAAAAGACAAAAAAAACAACAAACAAAACCTCAGCTACCACTTCTGAAGAGCCAGGAGCAAAAACATGGTGTTGGGAGCTAAAGCAGGGTACTGCGCATGCCCCCCTGCACTCAACACCACCCAAGGGGTGGGCAAAACACCTAAGCCACCCCTCCGGCCCAACCCCTGGACACACCCCTACCCTCACCCCATATAAGGAACAAGCTCGCCCCACCTCAGCCAGTGAACAAGCAAGGGAACCTGTTGTTTGTTCTCGCTTCCCCACCCCCGACCCCCACCCAACACCCGGTGCTGCATCAGGGGCCCCAGTAAAGCCTTGCCTGAATTTTTTGTCTGGCCTCTAGTCAATTTCGATTGATTGGGGATTTCTCCCCACTTCCCCCACTGGGAAAGCAATCGGGGAGCAGATCTTTCACTCTCCCACCGCAGAAGCGAGAGGTGCTCTGATTTTCCCACGAGGTAGTGTCAGTGGAGACCAGTGGGACCTGAGCCCCACCCTCACATGGAAGCAAAGAGACTGAGTGAGGCTGTGAGTGGGGAGTCAGGACTCTGTTCCCCACTGCCTGGTGTCAGTGAGAAGCATCAGTGATGCAGAACTGGGCTCTGCAAAATGGCATGATTTGGTCCTTCATTTCCACCCCCTTGACGGGCAACAATCCACGGAGGTAACATTAAATGATCCCTGGCCATGACGTGAGCCCTGGGTTTCATCTTCCTTTTCACCGTCGGCGGACTGACAGGCATTGTCCTAGCTAATTCATCATTAGACACTGTCCTTCGTGATACCTATTATGTAGTTGCACATTTTCACTATGTACTGTCAAGAGGGGCATGTTTCCACCCCATGGCAGTGGAGCCCAGCAGAACTCACGGCCCACTCGGTGAGTCAGGGCTCATAGGAGCCCGGCTGTAAAGCCATTTTTTGGCTTCTTTTAACTTACTTGTACTTTCCACATGCGACAGCATGAGCATGGGATTCTTTGATCAGACGAGAGTAAAGCGATGCAAAAAAGAATTTCAAATCTTGTAAATCTCCTCTTGGTTTGGCCCTTGGAGCCCAGTTTTCTGGTCTGTAAAATGGGGATGATGGCAATCATTCCAGACTCACAGGCTGAGGGACAGTTGAACGTAGGCCTCTGGCACGGTTGCAGAAACTTGTGTCACAACTTCACATTGACGTTGGTCGTCCCGGTCACCTGTCCTGAGCCATGAAATGAACTGTGGGTCTAGGGACGTGTGGGGTGTCACACAGCCCACGAGGCCGACTGCGTGTGAAAGCTTTGTCTTGCCTTTGAGGGGAGGGTATGGTTACAGCCCCTGTAAGGGGATGCATTAGACCTGTCTCTTGGGTTGCCGGATTTAGCAAGAGACAAACTGGACATCCAGTGAAATGTAAATACCGGATAAACAATGAATAATTTTGGGTATAAATATGTCCTGTGCAATATTTGGGATATGCTTATACTAAGAATCATTTGTTGTTTATCTGGAATTCAAATTTAACTGGGCATTGTGTATTTCATCTGGCAACCCTCCCATTTCTCAAGGCCACGCATTTGCTCGTCTCAGCCACTGCTCTCACCTTCTCTGCTGGTTGCAGCTGTGAGCATTTAAGGTTCGCTGATTCTCCGAGATAATCTGGACCGGGTCCCTGCTCCTGGGTCCTAGCCAAGGCCAGGCTAGAATCAGCCCCCACCTCTCTGGAATCCTCTTTCCCTGACGCTTCTGTCAGTCTTGTCCTGGGTCACCTTTTGATATTGGCCTGAGACCTGGGCAACTTACAGCCCGTGAGGGAGGAACGGTGCTGGGCAGTGCGGAGCTGGGGTGTCCCAGTGTTCCTGCTTCACCAAGGTGGAGAGGCTTGCGGGGCACAGTTCAGAGCCACGCAAGTGGGGAGTCAGGGTCCACTGCGGCCACCTTTCTTCCGTACCTCCCTCCCCACGACCCAACATTTCCAGCCTTTAGAAATTCCACGTGAGTCCCTTGCTCGGGGCTAGGAATCCAGTCGGTGGCTCTGGGAGGTGGTAGGACCAGCGTTACCGCCTCTTTCCGGGTCTTTCCAGGAGGTTCTACGGTCCCCACCCCCACCCCGCTCCTGTGCTCCGGCTGCTGCCCTTCTAGCACATTCCCACAGTCGGTTTCTTTCGTGGCCCGTTGTAGCAACATCCCTGAAACTCCCGAGGAGCCCCGCCTGACCAGTGTGTTTCCTTTCCCCCAGCGTACGTGGGAACGGCAGCCATCCGCTGGGATGCACAAGGCACGCGATTTCCGCCACTCTCGGCGCCGGCTTGCTGTTGGGAGCCCCTGAGCGCTGAGCCCTGTGGGACCCACGTGCCGGAAGTGTGGGCGTGGCAGAGCCCCCAGCGGCCCCCCTGGGCCCCAGCTCCTCCTCCGTCCTCAGCAGACAGATGTGTGCAGCTGCCAGCTAGCTCACCAGAGCCAACTGGGAGATCTTCAGGAATTTGGTGAGCTGGTTGTTACCCACAGCCATTATTAAAAATTATTTAAGTCTTCAATTAAATAAATTATACCCAAAGCAAAGGTAGTAGGTGGTCATGAACTCAAAACTTACCACTTGTAATGATTTTACCATAGTTTACTATTATCTGTCTCAAGGTTATTTACATCACTTGTATCCATACAGTGAGGATGCGCTACTATATGATGGTATGTGGCTGCCCGTCTCTTCCCAGTTCCGGTCCCTAGAGCTGGGTGGTCCCCGGAGCCGGGGGGTGTTCGGCTGCTGGCTGCCCAGCTCAGGCCCCACTCCCTCTGGGCGGCTGCTAACAGCGAGCGTCCTCCCTGGAGGAGAAGCAGCGGGGCTGTGAAACCACACGACGGCCCTGGGCGTGCCTCCCAGCTCTGATTTTTTTTTTTTTTTTTTTTGCAATACGCGGGCCTCTCACTGTTGTGGCCTCTCCCGTTGAGGAGCACAGGCTCCGGACACACAGGCTCAGCGGCCATGGCTCACGGGCCCAGCCGCCCCACCGCATGTGGGACACGAACCCATGTCCCCTGCATCGGCAGGAGGACTCTCAACCACTGCGCCACCAGGGAAGCCCCCAGCTCTGCTTTTTGCTTTTTGTGTGTGTGTCTCAGCTTCCTCCTCTGTAAAGCCAGAACAATCACATATACCCACAGGTTTCCCAGGACGGTTAAATGATGGCCATGGTGATGAATAATGGGGTGTTTGTCTGTGTGAGTGTATAAAACTCTGTTGCCACAGAACTTAGATTCTAGTAGTGGAAACAGATAAGAAATGAATAATCACGAAATACTATCAGATGGCAAGAAGGAAAAGATACTCCCAGGCAAGGGAGCAGACAGAGGCGGGGTGGTCAGGCCAGGCATCTCTGAAGGTCCTTCTGGTGTTATGAGTCGCCTTGTACTGTGTCCAGAGCCCCAAGGGGCGGGGGGGGGCTTGTCCACTGGTCCCTTGACGCCTGCTGTGCTGTCACCGGAGCTCCTCCCTTTCCCACAGCCCCTCCTGTCCTCCCTCCCTCCCTCTCCAGCTGGTCCCATTCCTATTTCTCCCCCCTACCCCCCCTTCTCCGGAGCATCTCCTGCCGCACTGCTCACTGCAACTTCCTGGCAGGAAGTTAAATGTCCTGGGCAGGTCGCGAGGCCCAGGCCCTGAGCTCCTGGAGAGACAGTTCTCTTGAAGGCAGTGCCTCCAGCTGGGCCGGGCTCGCTAGGGAGCATTTCCCAGGGACGTCCTCCCTGGGATGCAGAAGATTCCCTGGGCCCCCCAAGGGACACCATCATTTGCAATGATTCCTTCAAAGTTTCAATAACAAAACTTAAAAAAGAGTTTTTTTATTGGAATATAGTTGATTTATACTGTTGTGTCAGTTTCTGCTGTACAGCAAAGTGAACGTTATACATGTCCATCTAACCACTCTTGTTTTAGATGCTTTTCCCATATAGGCCATTACAGAGTATTGAGTAGAGTTCCCTGTGCTCTACAGTAGGTTCTTATGAGATCTATTTTATATATAGTAGTGTATATGTCAACCCCAATCTCCCAGTTTATCCCTTCCCCCCTTATCCCCTGGTAACCATAAATTTCAATAGCAAAACTTTTAAAGGAAGTGTTGATGCGTACTATTTCTTTTCATTTGTTCATTGGTGCGGAGAGATCATGATGGTATAAAAACTATGTGATAACATGGTACTGCCAGATAAAAGGATACATCGTGCAAGTTTAGGGGGAGGATTGCAGTAGGTTTTCATGCACCACGTGAGCCATCTGACGCTGATGCTATGGTTAGAATAGGTTTTATCAGAATGATTCTAAAGGGTGAAACTTATGCTGTTAAGGGCCTAAGTTATAGTGGCCATGATGAAAAAGGACACGTTCTGGTGTCCACGTCCAGTTTTCAGCACAGGGACAGATCCCGTGCTGGATGGCTATGATGGATTGTTCACTGCCCAAACTCAGACCCTGCCAAGGACCTCCTCAGGACGGTATAAATCACCTCACCTGTGGAGTGACCCTTGGCTGCCCACGTCTCCCCCTCAGCAGCTGTTTCCTGGACACCCTGCTGGCTCTAGTTGTCAAGTGTTTTCTTCAGAAACCTCCCACTCCCACCCCCTTCTCTCTGGTCCCCATGCCTACCCCTCTCCTCTCTCCTCTGGCCTCTCCCATGCCCCTCCCCCAGCATAACCATCGCCATCCCACCCCAGGCTCCTGCATCCTAAATCAAAATGCGAGCTCCTGCAGGTCCTGTGCTCCCCCCAGAGCTGTCAACAGGTCTCTGTAATGCAGACGCACCCCTGGGCTCAGCCTGAGGCAGTTTCTCATGCCTCCTGGGATTTGATCCACACAGGTGTCCCACACAGTGGGAGTGGCTGGGCTGCCGCCAGGGGCCTGCTCCCAGCCAGCCTGGTGTGGTGGGCCTGGAGTGCTGCCCCCTGACGTGGTACCATTCATACGGCACACACTTCCTCGTGGTGGGCAGCTGTTTGCAGAAAGTTTTAGTGGAAAGATGCAAATGAAGATGAGAACATTAAACAAAGAGAAAGAGTTAAAGCCTCCATGGCATGTGCCACAGGAACCAAGAGAGAGTCCAAAGCGGAGTGTTTTTGGAAAGTGATGGGGAAGGCGCACGGAGAGGGGGGGGTCCACCCTGAAGCTTTTGTCCAGCGGGTATAAGGCTAGGCTTGCGAGGCAATGAGGAGAGCTGTGGGCACTGGTTTATTGCCCAGCATGGTGGTGACAGATCGTCTCTAAACCAAAAGCCTTTCGTGTCCAGAGCTAAATTTGCAGGGTGGCAGGTGCAGGGCCAGCAGGGAGCAATGCTCACCCTGCAGAGTGCCTGGGGTGGGCAAGGATGCAGGGATGTGGGGAGCTGAGCCCTGTAGTGAGGGTCAGGCTCCCCAGGGCCACCTGCCTCCAGACAGGAAGGCTTCGCGGCTGTGAGCTCCCTGGAGCAGGGCCTCTCCATCAAGCCATATTCCAAATGGGCTGGGTCTGAGGGAGCGGCATGCTGGGGACACTGCTCCACTTCTGGGGGGGCGCAGCTGTCTCCCTAACACCCCCCCATCCCATTCAAGGCAGTCCCACCACACTGGCCTGAGTGGGTCGGGCGTCCTGGTTTGCCCAGACATGCCAAGGCCTGGCAGCCGGGGCAGCCTTTTGGAGCGAGACTGGGGGACCCCAGTGGACACCTCTTACTTGCTGGCCTTTTGGTTGGTGAGGGGCCACACAGCCGGCTGTTGGAGATCCAGCTGTGCAGCTCCTACCTAACCAGTGTGGTCAACTTTGCCTGAACAGGAATGTGGGGATTTGAAACTTTTGAAATAATACAAAGTTTCCCTAGTTGAAAAACAAAGATTACGTTTTAAAGACGTGGGAGTGTGGGTGTGAGTGGATTGTTTTCTGTTTCAGTGGTGGGCAGGCAGGCAGCGATCCCGCTGGCCTCAGCTTTCTGGTGGGAACCACGCGGTTCATGTGCTTTGTGACCTTTGCGCTTTTGCTAATTATTGTGTCATTTTCACTCTGGCTGTGTTTTAATCTTTAAAACAAACGGCGTATTCTGAAGCAAGATCATCTAATTATTCAAGGGATGATCTTGGTGCTAGTGTTAAATAACAATACACCCACAGTCAGTAATTTTGAGATGAAAGTTAGATGAGATAAAATGCCCTACAGAAGACCCCTAAACATCAGGAAATACTGGGCTGCTACCTTTAGAACAAGCATGCTAAGACATTTTTGAGATGATGCTGAAAATAAAAGTAGCCTTAAAGATCCATAAATAGCCCCAGCACTTTACCTTGTAGTCAGTGTGAAGGAAAATCACTCCAGCACGACACGAGGGCTTCTGCAGCTCATTCCTCATCTAGGATGTCTCACCCTGCATCCTTAGGGTCAAAGCTCCCAGAGCTCCCAGGGCAGATCATTTCCTGACAGCTGCAGCTGGATGAACACCCCATGGGGCAGCAGCCTCTCCTGGTCAGTTTCTTCAAGAGACGGGTCAGTGGATCCGTTCCCACACCCCATTTCCATGCCTCCAGCCTCAGCTTCACCCACCAGATGCGCACAGAGAAGGACTGGGAGGCTGCGCCAGTACCCCACTGACCGTGGGCCCACGTGGGACGTGGGATTTGAAGGAGGTGAAGGGATTCTGACCTTTCACCTATACACCTTGGTAGCTGCTGAATATCTACAATTTTTGCAATTTTAAAAAACAGCTAATTAAAAAAATAATAAAGGAAGAAGGACTGAGTTCTGCTGTGGAACTTGGGCTTTCCTAGAAAACAAGGAGGCGGTCAGTGGGAAATCTCAATACAAGGTCGTCAAGCATCTGCCCACTGCCAGCCGCTGGTCCTGCTCTACAGCACAGTCACCTGGGCAGAGGGCAGCACAGCCACCCTCAATCTGCTCCGTGTGCCTGAGTGACAGCCATCCGCCAGGGGCCATGGGGATGCGTTCAACATCTTAATCTGCTTGGGCTGCGCTAACCAAAAAGCATTGACTGGGTGCGTTAAACAATGGAGGGCATTAATTTCTCACAGTTCTGGAGGCTGGGAAGCTCCAGATCAGGTGGTGGCAAGGTTTGGTGTCTGGTGAGAGCTCTTTTCCTGGTTTGCACACAGCCACCTTCTTGTATTCTCCCACGGCAGAGAGAGAGGGGGACCTCTTGGTCTCTTCCTGTTTTTATAAGGGCACTAATCCCATCATGGGGGCTCCACCCTCATGACCTCATCTAAACCTAATTCCTTCCAAAGGCCCCACCTCCAAATACCACACTGGGGATTAAGGCTTTAACATATGAACTTTGTGAGGACACAGAAGTCCAGTCCACATAATAGAGAGGGGCTCAGGATGTTCAAACGGGAGTAAATGCTCCTTAGGAGGAATCCTCCACAAGAGGCCGCTCTCTCTGGGCTGGGGGCCCACCCCACCTCACTTCCCCATAAGGCTCTGGGACAGGGCAGCAGTGCCTCCCACTGCCCCCAGCTCCACAGCGTGGCCCTCACCTGTGCTGTCCCTGGCTTGGCCACCTGTAGAAACTCAGAGAAAAGGGGCAGTCAGGTCTGCAGGAGAAAGGAAGAGAGAAGGGTGGGGATGAAACCCCTCCTTTGTTCTAAGAAGAGGCTACTGGGAGGAGCCTGGGCAGGCCCTTTGGTACAGGAATTGCCTGGGAAGTATCAGGACGGCCCCGGCCATCAGACCACAGCCAGAGAAATGACCATTAGCTGGCAACGTGGGAGCCTTGTGTCCCTGTGGCCAGGGAAGTCTGGGAGAGAGAAAGATGAATATTGAAGTTATTGCAGAGTGATGGGTAAGTCTTCTATTGGGAGAGATGGAGTCCCCTGCTGTGCATAGCCCAGGGAGGGGTCAGCAGACTCCGGAGCCTGCCCCATCATTGTGAGAGGCTCAGGGGTACCATCTCATGGAAAAGAGAGCTGGGGCCATGTCCTGAGGCTACAAAATGCACAGCAAGCACTCACTTAGATGAGGAGAGCAGTAAGGAGTTAACTCAACTCTAGCATGACTGCCCGCATCCTCCCCAGTGGAGCCTCCACATTGTCCATACACCACCATGTGCTCAGCTGCAGCTCTACAGGGCACTGCCCTCTAGAGATGGTGCCACCTCAGTGACTGGGAAGGACTCAGTCTACAAGCTGGGGGACTGAGAGCACACGTTAACAGCACTTTCTGACTCTGCCCAGTCCTTCCCAGGACCATGCTGCCTACAGCCCATCATAAATCCAGTCACGGCCCAATCTCTTTGAAAATGATTTTGCATATGGAATCGAGCAGCTCAGGGCAATGCAAAGTAACGGTGCCTCAACGCAGAGTAGCCAGCCCTGCTCGATTCTGAGATGAGCATTTCCATTGCACAAACATTTCAGACCAGAATGGGATCCTGATAAATTTGCCATCTGTATATGTGGTCCACCCATTTCCACTCATTGTGTCAGCAGACATTGTTAAGAGCTGCCATGTAAAAAGATTATTTGTTGTCTTTTTTTTTTTACAAAAGATATTACAGAAGAGAGCTCACTCTGAACCTGAAAAGGGTAATTCAGTGTTAGCACGGTTTTACAGGTTTTAGCTTCTGTCTGGGGGAAGTTTGCAAGCATTGCCTCCTTTCTCCCCATTCATTTGTAAAGCAACCTCCTACATGGTGCGATTAAAATAAAAACTTACTCAAATGCTTAGTCAATGCTGAGCAGCCCTTCTTTCATATGTACCCTATGAATGAGTTCTGAAGTAACAGGCCTAGAAAATGAAACTCCTCAAAAAGAATATGAAAATGATTTGAAAAGGTGCCAGAAAATACTTTGAGTGTGTGTGGGGGGCTGGGGGAGGGATATCAGCTCATGGGACTCTTTCCAAGACCTCCAGATTGTGACGGCAAATGAACAACCTCTTGAGTTGATGTGGAGATAAATGACCCAGGTTTAAAGTGGGAGGCCCACCCATCATGGACACCATGGGGGCATCTCCTTTTAGTCAACGGTCCACTTAATGCATGGACTCATTCATGGCTGCCTGTTGGTTACGTGGGTGTCATCAATGCTCTGGCTTTGGGTCCTGCTCTGCTACTTCTTAGCTGTGTGGTCTGGGGCAAGTTGTTTAACCAGCCTGAGTTTCCTTGCCTGTAACATGTAGATAATAATAGCACTTACCCTACCGGGTACCCGTTCCCCATCCCTCAGAGCTCACGAATTAGATTAATCACAGTCCTTGGTTATAACAGTTTCCACCTCTGATCTGTGTGTGGCTTTGTCATTTATTTAGCTCTGTAATGAGTTATTTACAATAGTGTAATGAGCACCCATATTTCCATCACCCAAAATGAAAGCTATGACCAGGACGGTAACCTACATCTCACTTTATGGTCCCCAATATCTCATTAACCCCTTCCCTCCATTCCTGAGGTCATTATCATCTTGAGTCCTGTGTTCCTAATACCCCTATTTCCCTGTATTTAGTTTTATCCTTCTGTATGTATTTCTAGAAGGTATGGATATTCTTATCTTAATTGTTTTTAACTTTGTAAAGATGGTATGCTACATGTAACTTTGGGGGACTTACTTTTTTCACTTAATATTAGACTGTTAATATCCGTCCATAGTACTGTGTGTCACTGTAGTTCATTTGTTCTTACTGGTGCATCACAGGGTATACCATAATGTACTCATCCACTCTCCCACTGAGGGGCCCAGACTTGTGCTAGTTAAAACAGTGCTGTTTTAAGCATACTTGTGCACATCTGCTGTTTTACAAGTATCAGAGTTTCTCTTGGCTATGAATCTTGGAAGGGAATCATGACAGAGAACATCTGAAAGTTCAACTTCAGGCGATCATGCCAAACCCTTTTCTAAAGAGTTTGCACCAATCTACGAGGCCACATGATTCATCTTTAACACTCCATCATATTAGACTTGTTAAACTTTTTGCTAATTGAATGGGTATAAAATGCTATTTCATTGTGATCTTGATTTGCATTTTTCTTTGTGAATCTCTTTATAAATGAATTGGGCATATATGTTTCCTCTTCTGCAAAATATCTCTTGGTTTCTCTCCCCCATTATTATCATGGGTTGTTTGTGCTTTTTTTTTTTAATTGATTTGTAGCAGTTCTACATATCAATATCTTGTTCCAGTTTCCACTCTGACTTTTCACTGTTTAAAATTATCTCTTGGTGAACAAAGGTTCTTGATTTTGATATAGCTAAGTTGATCATTTTATAATCAATTTTAAGTGCTTGTTTAAGAAAATCTTTAGCTCTCAGGAGGTATAAAAGATCGTCACCTGTATTATCTACTATGAATTTTAAAACTTATTTTTGACATTTGATTTTTTACCTTATCTGGGGTTATTTTCCAGTTATAGTTGGAGGGAGATAGCCAAGTTCCTTTTTTCTCACACGGTTAACTATTTTTTCCAACTCCATTTAATGATGAGTTTCTCCTTTCCTCACTGAACTTCTTTACCCCTCTCTCAGATACCAAAATTCTTTATATGCACAAGAGTCTTTTTGATCTCATTTGTATTCCACAGTCAAGTTTTCTATCCATGAACCAATACTACAATGTTTTAATTATTCCAGCTTCATAAAAGTCCAGATGTCTGGTAAGGTAAGCTCTCCCTCACTTCTTTTATAGAAATGTCTGCCTACTTTTGGTCCTTTACTCCTTCAAATAAGTTTAGAATCATCTTTTCAGGTTCAATTAAAAAACCTATTGGGAACTTGATAGGAATTCACTGAATGTATAGATTACATTATAATATTAAATCATATTATCCATGAACATGATTTATCTCTCCATTTATTAATATCTCTGTTTTTTAAAAGATTTTTTTTTTGATGTGGACCATCTTTAAAGTCTTTATTGAATTTGTTACAATATTGCTCCTGTTTTATGTTTTGGTTTTTTGGCTGCAAGGCATGTGGCATGTGGCATCTTAGCTCCCACACCAGGGATCGAACCCGCACCCCCTGCATTGGAAGGTGAAGTCTTAACCACTGGACCACCAGGGAAGTCCCTATTAATACCTCTTAATAAAATTGGATACTTTCCTTTTAGAGGTCTTCCACATCTATTGCTAGATTCATTCTCAGGGAATTAATATTTTCTGAAACTATTATAAATGATTTCTCTGTAACTGAACAGGAACCTATGGGACCTTTATGGGACAGACCTCTCATTTCCTCTGCCTGCTTCTTGTTTGTAGAAAAACTCTAGCCTCCTAGGCCGAGTTCCAAAGAATAATCAGAGAAGTGAGAAAATGCAGAAACAAAGGAAAACAGTCAAACAAGACAAAACAATAAGAGTTTAGCCATTAAACAAAGTCAAGGGCCTTTAGTTCCTTCTCCAGGGCTATAGATAATACTCTGGGCCAAATCCTTCAGCTGTTTTGCAGATACTGAAACCCCCACCAGGGAAGAAGTCAGTTATATGCTGCCAACAGCATATAGACCCCAGACTGGTTGGTACCTCAACCCCCCTCCCTCACCCTGTCTTTAAAAACATTTCCCTGAAAGCCATCAGGGAGTTTGGGTCTTTTGAGCACTAGCTACCTGGACTCCTCTCTTGGTGCCCTGCAGTAAATGCTGCCCTTTCCTTCACCACAACCCGGTGTCAGTAGATTGGTTTTACTGCGTGTGGATGAGCTGACCCAAGTTTGGTTCTATAACATCTCTTTAATTGTACTTCCTAGTTCTTTGATGTGTATACATTTTATCTCTTCACTAAATTTTATTATATCTAACAATTTATAGATTTTTGGAAATGTCTATGTAGACAATCGAACCTTATGCACATGGTAACAGTTTTATTTCCTTCATAAAATGATTTTAGGGGTGATTGGGATTATGCAAACAAAGCAAATCTCAGTGGTTGGCAGCTAGTAAGCACTCAAGAAATGCTTGTATAATATTTACTGACATTATTGTCATTAGTAATTGATGGAAGAATTTTAGAAATTGTCTTAACCAATTCCTTCACGTTAAAGGAAGAAACAGAATCCCAGAACAGCTTAACGATTCAACAGGGATCCCACAGCTGCTCCGTGGCAGGACCGGCCCAGAAAACCTAAGCCACTGGACTACACAGTCAGGGGTCCTCTCTCTTAATCCCCAACCACATACCAATGTGTACTTCCGTCCAGCACAAACACCTGTTAAGAGGAGTGTTTCGGTGAGTGGAGCTTCCCTGCACCTCCATGACAAACATTTATTAAACCAGCAGCGTGTATTAAGCTCCTTCTGTGTGCTGGGCTTCCCATATCACTCATACTTCTGGCAGAGGAAAAATTTAACACTGTAACTCAGATGTTTAGAAAAGGGTAATTTATTTCATTTAAAAAATTCTCCACAGAAATCTCATTTCCTGCTGACGGCAGTCGGGATAGAGGAGAACCTTAAACTTGCCTGCTGAAAGCAACTTGGAGTCTTTGGGTTTAATTCACTTTGGGGTAAATACATAGCTAAATCAAATTCATATTTGCTTCTGAAAAGGTGTCTCTTCCCCTGCTTCTGTCCCAGGATGGCAGCTGAAGAGGGAGAAGCTGATGGATTCTGGTCGTATGTGGTGGGGCCACTGCACTCATCTAGCCTTTGGTCCATAGAGGGTGTTGGTTGGGCTGGGGCTGACCTGGTCCTGTCTTTAAACATCACCACTGGGCACGACTGCGTCTGGCTGGCCCTCTGTCCTTTGGGACCACCACAGCTCTGATCTCCCTGGCCTTTCAGATCCTCTCAACCTCAGCCTCGTCTGTCACTTGTTCCCAGGCTTTGTAATGATGACCGCATGGCAGGTCAGCTCCCAGCTACACCTGTTTCTCCTCCGTGGGCACATAGGAGCACTGGGCCATTTCAGGCCATGTGGAAGTAGTGGGAGAGGCAGGGGCATTTACCTGGATACCTCCCAGCCTTTCTGGTGTGAATGAGGAACAGCACACGGGATCTTCTCAGACCCTAGCTCAGCCCCTACTTCTCTCAGAGCCCTTCCCATCTCACCCTCTGGTTCTCACCAGGCTGGGGGTTTCTCCTCCCACCTCTGCCAGGAGGGGTTGGAAGCAGCTTTTTGCAGGAAACTGCCCTCAACAGGAAGCCCCTTTCCTTGTCACTTTAGCAAAGCTCTATTGTAACTAACTTTTAACCAGGCACCCCATGCTCTACCCATCTCCCGCCGAGCACACCTTTCGAATCTTTTAATCACACAATACCTTGCCCAACTCGTTGGTTCTTTCCATAGATCAAAGAAGTAGGAATGAAGAATAAGTAATTAACAGATGACTGGATCTCTTCCCTAGCTTCCCCTTCAGTAATCTCGCGAACAAATGGTGTGTCCAAACTGTGTGAACAAGATAACGAGTCCCCGAGCATGCGTGCAGGAGGGGCTGGCGGCGACTCTGACCCCCTATCTCCATGCTTAACTGAGATTACTTCTGGTCCTTCTTTTAAAACTTTCACAGCCAAGCAGAATCTTCGGAGGTGGTCCTTGGGGGACACTGAGTCCACCAACTCCCCAGACTGCCGGCATTCTGATTAAAGACAACGTTCCCCTCTACCAGCGTTTATGAACTTGACTCTGTAAGTGGCAAGCAGGAGGACCCCATTCATTCAGTAACAGGATGGGGACGCACCCCTCTTCTCTCTGCATCTGTCCCTCAGCCACTCTCCTCGCTGCCAGAGGGCGTCTCCCCCGCTTCCCGAGGCTTCAGGAAGCTTCCGAACGGAAGTTCTCATCTGTAGTTCATTCAGGCTTACAGCAAACCCCATGGTCAAGTTAGCCAGGTCTTGCTCTTGATCGATTCAGGGAGCTTTTGGAATCTAAAATAACGTGTGTCCTCTCTGGCCAAAGCCTGACTTTAAAGATGTTTCCCTGTGACCTCTGAAAATGTCAGTCTTGACATGCAGGTATCTTGCTAGCAGTCTCCTGATGACCCACAGCCGGCGTCAGGGTCGTGAGTCAGACGCAGTTGTGCAGAGCAAGTCATGCTTCTGCTCTCCCCTTGGGTACAGGTGACTGTCTTTGCGGACGAGGCACCCTGTTCTCCTTTAGCCCATCTCTGAGCTAAAGGTGGCCAGATCTGACTGTTCTCAGCAGCCTTTCTCTACTTCGTCACCACCCAGGATGCGGTAACTAAACATGTCCTTCAAGAATGGCCTCGAACTCACCCAGCAAATCCTTGTTCATTCACCCACTGGGTCTCCATGCAGCCTTTATTGAGGACTCGCTATGGGTGTGAGAACCCAGAGACTAAGAAGAAAGCCTTCAGTTTGCCCGAAGGGGCACCGAAAGTGCAGACAGGACTAGTAGCAACTGTGCTTAAGTGGCAATTCCCACATAACCGGGAAGAACAGGTCCCAAGAATCAAAGAGAAGCAAGACTGGGGGGTCTAGTTTCTTGGCTCGTACATAGAAGAAGACTGAGCAGTATTTACCCTTGCTAAGGGCCATGGGCTTTACGCCCAGTACAAGTCTGAGATTTTGCCTCTGGGGACCACTGTTCCACCAGAGCTGGGGCCAGGGTGTGTTTCCAACGCTGGCCGCCTGGCTGCCAACCAGGAAGGCAGGTTGCTGTCCTACCCCACCCCCTGCTGTGCTTTAGGGAGGGCAGGTGCCTCGGATGAAACCACTCAAGCCATCGGATGTGGCAGGCCTGCTTTCCAATGCCAACAGAAGTTAAGGAAATTACACAGGGCCCCAAAGGAGCTCTTTGAGAGCTGCGTTATTGTGAAACGTGAAGTGGGGTTGCCTCTGGGGGAAGGCTAAAAGAAACTCGTTTCAATTTTCTTTGGCCTTTGGAAGCATCAGCCTCGGCAGCGTTCGCTGCTGCCAAGAGGCGCTTTCCCTTGAGAGTCGGGCTCCCCAAATTGTGTTGAAAGATGACATGGTTTTCCTCACACCAGCAGGGCCCTTAGCATGACACCAAGTGTGTGTACGTATGTGTGTGTGTATGAGTGTGTGTGTATGAGTGTCTGAGCGTATAAGTATGTATGAGTGTGTGTGTATGAGTGTGTGTATAAGTGTGTATGACTATGTGTGTGTATATGAATGTGTGTGTATGAGTGTGTGTGTATGTGTGTATAACTGTGTGTATGAGTGTCTGAGCGTATAAGTATGTATGAGTGTGAGTGTATAAGTGTGTGTATGAGTGTGTGAGTGTATAAGTGTGTATGACTATGTGTGTGTATATGAATGTGTGTGTATGAGTGTGTGTGTGTATGAGTGCATGAGTGTGTGCGTATAACATGTGCACATGGAATTCTTTTTGCACATCTCTTAAACACTCTCCCCGACACAGAAGAGTGTGGTTTTTTTTTTTTTTTTCCTTTTTTGCTGCTGTTGCCTCTGCTGCTTTTAGCCTAATTTTTCTTAGGTTGTAAAATGTGTGTTAGAGATATCTCAAAACCCTTTCCTCTAAATTCTGAGATGTTCCTCAGTGGGCAGCGGAAGGGTGGTGTGGATGCACAGACGTACTTATTAAGGATGTCAATGCTGAACATTGGAAAAGCTGTGCATTCTGAGATACGTCTTACCGCGTCTATGTCCAAACGTGCGTGCTGTATTTTAAACATTTTATGTTATTAAAAATGCAATTAAATATTAAACTAATATTTAATATTAGCATTAAAAATATTTGCTGGGTTGTATCAATAGAACTGACAGTGTCTTACTACCTCATCTTCACCATTAATTTTTTTTAGTAAAACTTAAGAGTCTTAATATGGCCAAGGGAAGAACGTCCTAATGAGATGATTACCTTCTTCTGATGTTCCTGCTTTATAGAACTTGATCTCTTTCCTGGAGTTTGGTGAGAATAAGGGAGCGTGCGTCTGTCCGGTAACAAAGGTCCCAGTGTTTGACAGCCACAGGGCAAGAATGGGAATGGTGTCAATCGGAAAGTGAGATTTGTCCATTTATTCGTACGAATCCCAAGAAGCCAGGTGGTTTTGGTCACCAAATATGAATCAGAGAGAAAAGATCCATCTCATCTTCCAGCCAAAAATAAATAAATACATAAGTAAAAGAATGCATTCAAGTCCTTTGAACAAAGAAGAACAGCTAATGTTTTTGACTGCCTGTCTCCATTCTAAGGGCTATGCACAGTCACTTGTGTCTTCTCACAATTGCCTTCTGTGGTCCGCGGTTATTTTCACCTCCATTCTACAGATAAAGCCACGAGTGGAAGGCCAGCCTGCCCAGAGCTGCACAGCTAATAAGCAGCTACGTTGGGACTCTCCCCCAGCAGTGTGGTCCAGGCCTGACTCCCTTCTGGCGACCACCTTCCCAGAGGATGTGAGAGGCAGGTGCATTTGATGTCATATTTTGTCTTGGGCCCATGTCCATCCATTTCCCCAGAGTCTGCCAAGATTAGAGTTGGAGAAAAATTCTCTAGTTCTCTCTTTAGAATTCTAAGAGTGGGCATGGGGGGTGTGGTTCTGGGGCCTTCTAAGGAGGCACTTGCCCGCAGCTCCCTGTGGCCCACTCTGCCCCCCTGCACTTGGGCAGACCACACGTGGGTCCGGGGGCAGGGTGGTGGTGGGATGCTTTACCTTTTATGGTCTGAGGCTCTTGATAGGATTCTTTGTTTTACTGCTTTTCAAATCCTTTGCGTTAGGTTGTATAGGAAAGAAGACAGAAAGCCTTGTAGCTCTGATCCACGTCTGGTGTGGGTCTGTATCTGGAGTCGTGTGGACACACCTGCAGAGAATGCAAGGGCACCCAGGAAGTGGCAACCAGAACAGACCTTGCCTTATAGGGGTCTCCCTCACCCTACTTCCGGGAACAGGCTGGCTGCAGCCTCGGGACATGATGTTTCCAGGAAAGGGAGAAGGCGATGCTTGTGTCTGTGCAGAAACACCTAGCATGGGGAACACTTACCTCGATGGAATCTTCTTAAGTTGAGCAGAGGAGTTCAACTTTGCCAGCCAGTCTTCCTCCCGACACCCATCCCCCAATTTGGCCCATCCTCCCAGCACTCCCTGGAGGGTTCTTCCTGTGCTCCCGAGGCTGAGATGTGGGCCCCACGCTCTGTGCTGGCAGAGCCCATGGAACAGAGACTGCATGTCACAGCCATCCCAGTCTGGCCCTGATTCGTCCCCACTCGCATCCCTCCCCTTGTTTTGGAAGAGGGGCGACCAGTCTGCCCAGAGCTGCTGACAGAGGCAGCAGGGGCAGACGCATGGCAACTTGGCCACAGGTCCTCTGACTCCGGTGGTCAGGACACGTGGGCCACACAGACTCCAGATCCTCTGGGTCCTAGCCCCACGAGTGATGACCACAGAAGCAAGGTGCTCGCTATAGATGCAGGAAGAAGAATGCCCTTCACCACCTCCAATGATTTAAGAATAGAATTCACTGGCTCTCCTGCTGTTTCTCAGCGATGATGCCACTTTCCACACCTCTCCTCTCACCAGAGCCCCTCCCGCGGCACCCCCCCACCCAGCCCACGTGTAAGCAAGGGCGCCCACAGCTGATGGACGGCACAGATTCTGCCAGGCCTCCGACGTGGATGCCCCTGAAGCAGCTCCGCGAAGCAGCTCCGCCAGAAGCAGATTTTATAGAAAAGGAAAGAAATGCAGAGGATTTGGGGGCAGTGGAACTACTCTGTATGATACTGTAGTGATGGATGCATGTCGTTTTACAGTTGTCAAACCTATGGAATGTACAACACAAAGAGTGAGCCCTAATGTAAACTATGGACTTTAGTTAATAATAATGATAAGGTGCATCGTTGTAACAAACGTGCCACATTAATGCAAGATGTCAATAATAGGGAAGACTGGGGAGGGTGGAGGAGGGTGTATATGGGAACTCTTTGTACTTCTGGTTATTTTTCTGTAAACCTAAAACCGCTCAAAAAAAGTCTATCAATAAAAAACCACCTAGAGGGAAAACAATCAATTAGTCATAAAAAATGAGAAAGGAAAGGGGAAGGGTGCAGGGCACTGTCCGTTCCCAGAGGACTGCTCATGCGGTGTAGACGCAGCCCGGCCTCGTCAGGGAGCAAGCGTCTCCGTGAGCTCTGACAGCTCGTGAGATTGGGGCTGAGGCCTGGCGACAGGACACTAGGCTGATGACAGTTTCTCTCTGGCCCTTGGCTGCCAGTGGGATTCCATACAAAGCCCTGATTTGGATGGAGATGAGACCTGCCTGAAAGGGAAGTATGTTGCCTTCATAAGGAGAGGTCCTTCTCAGGTCCGACTGGCCCATGCAGGAGGGGCACGGGGGCACACCCAGCCTTTGGTTACCTCACCGCCCGGGCGCCCCAGTTCAGCCTCCTGCTTCAGAAGGCGGGGATGCTGCATTCCTGATTTGCACAAAGATGACGCCCTGTGGCTGGCATAGCCTGGTCCAGGTGAGCAGAAAACGGAAATGACCAACCCTAGAGTGTTCACTGGACCACTCCAAAGTCAGGAGAGAGACCCTTAGCTGTGGTAAGCTAACTTTCTGGAAATTGAAAGGAAAGCTCTTAGGGCAATACGGGTTGTCACATAGAAATAAAATAGCATTAATAGATTGCTATAAAATTAATAGAATAGAAATGTGTGTTGACCACCCACTCTGAATATGGTACTGTGTAAGGTAGCTATTTAATAAAACGTTGGCAGGGGTGGCCTTTATTAGTTTGCGTAAAATCTGACCCTCGCCATTAGCGTTTGGCTGGCTGTCTTCTAGTGGGCGTTTCACTTCACTTGTTTCTTGTTCACTTCAAACGCTCGCTGAGTGACTTCCAGGAGGCAGACGTCATGCTGGGTCCTGAGAATGTGATGACTCCAGACTAGAGCTCCCAGAGCAGGGGAGGGGCTGCCCTGGGCACCTGTGCTGACACTATTGCTAACTGCTCTGGGGGCCGGTCGGGTGGTACCAGGTGGGGGAAGGACACAGACACTTAGGGAAGAAATGCCTGCCCTGTCAGCTTGACAAGGCTAAGAGGGTGTGTAAACCCGTATCTCTCAAGCATCCCATGACGTCCTCGCGGTGCTTGCCTTATCCACGCACTGCCAGCAGACTGTTCGCTTGGTCATTTCCTTTATGATGGCTCACTCGTGCGTAAATAACTGGATTTAGGGTGCGTACTTTACATTGCTATCAGAAATGAAAAGCCAGTATCACTTGTCATTAATAGATATCAGACTGAACCGTACGATCAACTTTATATTGATAGAAAAAGGCCGCAATGAAACAAAGCAATGTTCTCCATTCTCTGGCCCATCCGCGGCTGAACCTCAGGCTTGTTCTCTCTGTGGAAAAGATAGATCAGCAAGAACACAGACCAGTAAAAGCAGCCACTTTTTCTCCTTGATGAGGTCAGAGTTCAAAGAGAACGGAATAGGACAGACCTGTTTTCCTCAAAGACCCAAGGTCTAGGAACAGCTAAATCTTCCACAGCAAACAGTGCCTATGGATGAAATCTTGTGTGTGTATTGCTGGTTCATTCATTACTTAATTCCAAGAATGTCCTTAGATCATCTAGTACATGCGAAGCATCCTGATAGGTCATTGAGGAGAACACGAAAGAGACATGACCCTTGCCCCCAAGGGACCAACAACCCTAGTTGGGAGATAATAACTGTATCCCCCAATGTGGTCCAACACACATGGGATAGGAGCCCTAGCTAGGCCAGCACACACTGCCTGGGAGGGGGCACTGGGAAGAAAGAGGCTTCTTCTGTTGGGCTGAGTGAGCTGGACAGGCTGCTCCAGCAGGTCCTTTGAGCTAAATCCAGAGGTCTAATTGGGATTTGAGCAGAGGCTTCAAATGAGGAGGGGAAGTGAAGAATTCAGAGAAATCCTTGCTGATTCATTAGATTTTCAGGCCACAGGGATAGGGGCTTCCAGAAGATGTAAAGGGAGTTTGGGTCAGATCCTGGAAGGCCTCGAATATCACTGAAGAGGCTGGGGTTTTGGTAGACAAAGGGGATCCACTGAAAGTATTTGAGCAGAAGGTGACACAGAGCTAGTCTTTTAGGAGTTACTTGGCAGTGCTGTAGAACCATGAGTGGGAGCCAGGAAAATGACACAGGAGGTGTAATGAAGCAGTCAGGGCCAGAGGAGAGAGAGAGCCTGTGCTTGGATGTACACTGGGCGCACGTAGGGAGCATGCCCACGAATGTTGCAGTTGGGTTATTATGAATAGCATGGCGTCTGCACATTATGTAACATGTGGCTTCTGTATATTTCATTTACACTCTTGGAAATGAACACATAGAACATGGCAAATTTTATTCATCTTTGAAAACTCACTGTATTGAACATTTGATATTCCAAATGACAATATAGTTAGGCTTTGTGAGTACTAACTACATCCAAGGTGCTGTCCTCAGCCCTTCAAATGTATTAATCACTTAATCCTTACAACCACCCAATGAAGTAGGCACTATTATTATTCTTGTTTTATCTGTGGGAAACTGATGCATGCAGAAGTTAGGTAACTTGCCTGAGGTCGCACAGATGACCCCAGAACTTCTCTAGGATAACTCATAATGGACTTCCTTTAAATAAAATTCCATTCAGGCATTCACGATGTAATTCTTTCCACAAAGTGGATTTCACAACTTTTTTTGGAACAGAGAACTCGAGCGCAGGGAATAAGCACCCAACAGGTGCGGGTTAGATGTGGAGGGATGCACTGGAGAGTTGGCCCTTAGGCTTACTGGTCAGACATTTCTGAGAAGCTTCTTCACCAAGGTTTACAGTCAGTTTCAGAGGTGAATAAACCTTTTCAGATGATCGGAAAGATGTGCTTTTTTAGTATCCTCTGAAGAATAACCTTCCCTTCTGTAGTTTGCTGATAAAGCAGGAGTCGATCCATGATATTATCATCGTGACATGAATGTTTTGCTCAAGTTCAGATGTCTAATAAGAGCCATTTTTTTTTCCGAGGGCGTGTTATCAGTTTCACGAATATATGCTCTGTATTTCATTAGTATTCTTCTAGCAAAACACGATTCTGAGTCATTTCTGAAATATCTGCTCTCGCCTGCATGCTGTTTCTTAGTTTTTACAAAAATTGCCTTTTCTACTTACTGGCAGAAAAATTTAATACCACACAAGCCTAAAATGGATGTGCTGAGAAAAACACAGCACACCTATCGGGTTGTGACCACCCAGCCCATCATTCTTGATCACCCATCTCCAGGGAGGAGCCTTGGGAGGGAAGACTAAGTGGGAGGGATGGAGGAAAAGTTCTATAATATGGATGGATATTCACCATCATGACTTCCTCAGATATTGAGCCAAAATGAGGTTCAGAGAGCTCGTCAGAGGATGTCGAGTGAAGAGAAATGGAAAATTGGAACCAATCTGTGAAGAGCTGTTTTATTCATCACAATCAGATGGTGTCTGATTAAATACCACTCACTTGCATTCAGTGGAAAGCAGTTCTGGCCCAGCCTGGTCCCCTGTCCCAGGTGGACACTTTCTCTAGGATGAACAAGAAAAGATGTTCTCTACTGTACTAATTGGTAATGTGTTTCTTTCAGCTGGAGGCACCTAGGTCCCTCACTCTATCTCATTATTGTAACAATGGTCTAGCTCACCCCTTAGAAGCCAACCAAAACATTCTCCTCTGTGCTGTGCCCACCGGCCCCTTCCATAGCAGTGATGCCCTAGTGGGTCTCTGTCCCAAGTGATCACATGTATTTTAATCACTTGCTTTTGAAGGACCCTGAAGTTCAGGCACTGTTCTGTGACTCTGCCCCTCCCATTTCCATCGGATGTAGATTCTCCATCATTTGAGTTCCATCTGTTTTCCAAAGTGCATGTCTTTGAGATGGAAGCCCCAGACAGGGCTTCCTCTCCCTCTGCAAGTAGGGTTTTGACAAACTCATCTTATTGCATAGCCACGAAAGACCCCCAAGAAGTTCTAGAAACTTCTGATCATGAAGGCCACCTGAGCAGACCCTCTCTGGGTGTAAATCAAGTTGTTTTCAGTGGGTTTGTCTTTGCACAAGTCTCTGATGGGAGGCTTGGTCTCCTGAGCCCCAGACTGAAGGCAGGATCTAGAGATTGTGTTACTGGATCATCTCAGTTTCTTTCAGCCCATGAGAGTGGTTCTTGCTTCTTCCTGGACCGTTGCGAGAAACTGAATGTGACGGCTTGGAAGTGTCTCTGGTTGGTCCTCCAGTCCCCATGTTGCTAGCTGACTGGCTCACACCTCTGAGAGCTCAAGGCTGGTAGAGCTGAACACTGAGGACCCCTTTCCCTCTGGTAAGTGGAACTAAGAACGAACTGGGAGGAGGTTGCCGCCTCCAGAAGAGGTACGGGTGCCTCGGGGAGAAGCTCAGTTAAGGAGAAAGCAGAGTGGAACCCCTTCACCCCCTCTGTTATCTGTTACCGTGATGAGGCTCCCGACCTCATCACTGGGGAGTGAAGCCTCGGTCAGCTTGGTCATCGGCCACTCACAGACACATTGTCAGGGGAGAGGGCTTGGGACCCTCTTGGATGCGTGAGTCAGTGCCAGGAGTGGGAGGGGAGGCTTGTCTGGAGGCCCAGGAGGCTGGAGCTGCATTGCGTCCAGGTCCTTCAGATACACATCTCAGGCCATTTAGGTGACTGTCTCCTGGCTCTTCACCCACAGGCCTGGGACCTCCCCCTGCCTCTCAGGGCAGAGCATGGGTTGCTCAGTACTGAGGCTAGCAGTCCTGGGTGTGGAGCCTGGGATTCACAGCCCAGAAAAGATCAAGAAGCAAATTTCACAGTCAAGTCATTTCAGCACTTTCTTTTGGACATTTACTATAGCTCAGTTGTATGCAAAATACTGTGGAGGATATGATATGACAAATCCTACCTGTCCTCCCCGCCGAGGATACGAAGTTCTAGCAAGAGTGACCAGCCAACAGGCCAGCTCTAACCAAGGCTAAATCGGATGGAGACCATCCTGGACTTTTATATATGCCTTTAGAATATATATACCTTTAAGAATAAATAACCTGGAACAAGTTTGGTCATTAATATATTGGGGCCTATAACAGGGACTAAAATTGTCCTTTCATGAACTGGCTGAGAAACCCTTCATGACAGCCCTCCCCCCGGGCCATCGAAGTCAGTTTCAGGAATGTCCTCCAAGCCATGTTGGTACAGTTTCCAAATGGCCCATTGCATTTTGCTTCTATTATTTTATAAAAATGAACAGGAAACAGGATGAAAGTGTTGTATGCTTGTGATAAGAAGCTTCAACTGTATACATTAAATAGAGGGAAGGCCAAGTTGAAAAATCACTGAAGGCTTTCATTCATTCATTCACATGCATTCACCCAGCAAATGTCAACTGACCACCTACTATGTATAGACAACTCTTCCAGGCAGACTGAGGTGCCTGCCCTCAGGGAGCTGACAGTCTCGTGAGGGAACAGGAATAAACAACATGCATGATATGTAGAGCGTAGAAAATGAAGAGGGTCATGGATGAAGAGCAAAGCAGGAAAGGGGTGAAGAACTCACATTGGGAGAATGGTATAATTTGAGAAGGGTGCCAGGGAAGGCCTCACGGGAAAAGGTGACTTTGGGGTAACACCCAAAGGAACAGAGAACATGATGTACGCAGATTCCCAGGAGGAAGCCAGCTCACGGCAGAGAGAGCAGCAGATGCAAATGTCCTGAGGCCGGCGCCGATGGTGAGGCTGTGGCCTTCTGGTGTCGTGTCTGAGTCTGTGTTGGTCAATGCGGAGCACTTCCAACAGCTGCTGGGGCAGAACATCTGGAAAATGGGCTTTTCCTGAAAAGTGTTGGATGAACATAACTCACATGAACTTCAGCGCAAATGACCAGTCTGTGAATATTGGACACCAAACGTGATTTGTTTAGTAATGAAACATTACTGAACATGACTCCTCTTCCTTTGGTGTTCTTGGTCACTTACCCCCAGTGCCTTGAGTGGTGCCAGGCCCATAGCCATGACTCAATTAGAGTTTGTTAAGTGGCTATTCCAGAAGACACATGAGGGCCATCAGTGTGGCGTTTGTCAGTGGGCATCCAGGGCCTTAGATGAGTGCCCCATGGGGCCTGTACTGTCTAAGAGCCAAGCATGGGAGCCCATGGGCCAGTCACCTGAGAGGTTCTGAGAAACCCTGAGCACAGGGGCACGGGAGAGGCTACACTGGCACCTGGCAGGTTCAATCAGCCCAATCGTCAGTAAAAGAGTTTTGCCAGGTCACCTTAAAAATAATTATTCAGGGCTTCCCTGGTGGCGCAGTGGTTGAGGGTCCGCCTGCTGATGCGGGTGACGCAGGTTCGTGCCCGGGTCCGGGAAGATCCCACATGCCGCGGAGCGGCTGCTCCCGTGAGCCATGGCCGCTGAGCCTGCGCGTCCGGAGCCTGTGCTCCGCAATGGGAGAGGCCACAGCAGTGAGAGGCCCGCGTATTGCAAAAAAAAAAAAAAAAAAAAAAAAAAAAATCCCTAATGTCCTGAGTATGCTCAGTATCATGGAGCCTCTGTTTCCAAATTTCCAGGCAAACTGCTTTTTCTTCTCATCAGCACACTGGAGGGAGGACTGGATTCCCCTTGCCCTTGCTTTCAAATTCAAACCCCAAAGCAGCAGCGTGGCTGTTCTTTAAGCTGATCCGTTCAGAGTAACCGCAAATGCCAGCCCGGGTGATGGTTTCTAATTGAATGTGACTTTCTTTGTTAATGCCTGTCCTTGCCCCCAGCAGCAAACTGACAACCAGGACCTGCCTTTGTGAGCTGAAATGACGTGGCTGATAACCAAAAGCTTGTATTAGTTTTTCCTGATAATCTTGCAGTACTCTTAATGAGATCGGTGGCAAACATGCCGTTTCTGGGGCAAATTAATTTGTCCTTGCAAAACAGAGTGTCAGCGATTTTTATTTCCTTTGTGTCTGACGTACAAGTGGTGGTGTTTTCAATGGCAATCGATACAACCTAGTATTTTGGTTGCACTGCGGGAAGGACGAGATTTTGCCAAGGGCAATAAAATCAGCATAACCACAATTAAATGTCAGATGACTGACATTTGGAAAACGGTATGCTGGTATTTTTCTCCCTTCATTCTCTGTTCTGTGACATAGCAAAGGGCCAAAGAGATAAACAAGGCAGCTCAGGTAGTCGGCCATGGAGGAGCAAAGCGGGCGTGAAATGTAACCCTCTGTCCTTCCTGTGGCCTCATACTCAGTAGATGGGTACTTGCATTCCCTGTATATGTGCTGTTTGGTGACTTGCCCTGATGCCGTTTTGCACCGCTGAAGCCATGAAGGTGAAAACTGGCATAAGAGTTGGAAATACTGCACCCAGCTCTTCCAATCTCTCATTTCCAACGTATTGTTGCCCCCATCCCCAAACAAAAATCAACTCGGAGTTTCTATCATGGTTGGAAGAGTTTTGGCCACAGCATCAGTCATGGCTGTTTCCATCTTCTTTGCTGCATGTCTTTTATACTACCTCCTTGAATCAAAGTTTAGGATAAAGTTTTGATTTGGGAAGATCATGGAATAACAATGAGAATTAGCCGTCTCTTTCTGAAGTTAGACAGAAAAGAACTTGCATGTTGAATCCACCAATGCAGTTTTAAAATTCAGCGCTCCTAGGATGTTAACTGGGGCATTTTCTGCTGTTAAGGGACCTATCACAGAAGAGAAAGGGATGCTAATATCTTCTTTGATGAGCACTGGGGGATATGAAAGGATATGAAAGACCTGCAGGGCAGAGAGGGGTCTCTCCACCGGCACAAGGTAAAGAGTAGGCGGGTGTGGTAGATTTCATTCTACGCGCTATTTAATTTCATCAACAAACCAGTCAAGAACATGAGAGGCTGTTCCCAGAGCTCCTTTGTCCTGTTAGGGGCTGGCCTCACTGGCATGGCTGGCTGTGGGTTAGATCACACCCGCTAAAAATCAGCAAAGAAAGGTGATACTAGCAACCTGAAACACTATGTAAAACGGGGCCGTGGATCAACTCTCTTTCCTTTTCTAACTTTTGATTGACAACTTGGAGCGGCCAGTGGTGACAGCTGTGCCCAGAAGGTGAACATTTTCCCTTGCGCTGAGGCCTCAGTTCTATTATTCTTAACTTGGAGTTAAAAGAAGCAGATCATACAGGTAATTAGTTAAGAGTGGCTTAGAATCCTTTATAGCAAACAAAAGCTGGGTATTTTTAAACGTTTGCAACATTGGCATGGACAACAGAGCTAAGTAGAGCTCCGTAGCCCCAGCATGGACATGACTCTTTCCTGAGCCACACAGTCTGCTCGTCCCCTGCTGACATCCCTGTGTCCTTGATAGAGTCCTTAGTAATCTATCTCTGAAGAGAGTTTTCCAGCTCAAAAATCGTCATGTTCAAGACCCATAGGTGGGAGAGCATTTTCAGTCATGTATCTTACCCAAGACTTTTGGTTCAAGTGATTGGGGGGAAAACATGGGTCCTTCCAGAGCCCACAGGACATGTGGATGTATAATTCAGTTGGTCTTTCAACTGGGCAGATTTAAGGACAAATTAAAAAAAATTTTCACATCAGCCAGACAGCTCTGTCTGTTTCAAGCAGGCTGGGATTCAGGTACTTGAATCTCACCCTGCCCAAATCTTTATAATATGGGAACTCAGATTCCCTTGGCTGGACCCTTCCCTCAGGCAGCAATATTTTCTTCTTTAATGTGAACCTGCCAAGATCACTGATGATCGCATTTACAGCTTGGAATAAAACGTTGTTTGTGATCCTATAAATAGGACAGCATATGGTTTTGCTTTTTACCTAAGACCATTGATTTCATTTGTCTTCACATTCAAGAGAAGGATAAATAAGCTGCTTCCCTTGCTCAGTGGCTTGGCCACCTGAAAAGCCAGTATCTGAAGTCAGTTCCCAGCGGGAAAACTGTGCTTCGCCACATCTCTCTAAATCAGTCTGATGTTCTGGTTCTGACTCAGCATGCCACCCCGTAAACGCCAGCGTCGTCCATACTAGACGAAGACCATGTTGCTTTTTGGGTGCTCACGGAGTCACCTCTGTGACCGAAATGTCGGTCATGCTCAGAGGTAAAGTGAAATGCTTGCTGTTACACACGAGTGGTATCATTTAACCTATCCTCCAAATTATCTTCATTTGGTGGTTAGGCCAGGTTCTTTTTGGAATTTCCCCAATTTCACCCAAGCAAATCATATTTTCATAGGTGCACCAATATAAATGTATTTAACATAATAAATATTGATAAATATATAATTAAGTACAAGTAAATATAATGTATATAGCACAGCTAACAAGTATAAAATATAAATAAATGTATTGGGAATGTGTACTTACAATACAAATATCAATAAAATGTTGTTGAATGAATAAATGGGTCCTTCCCTAAAACAGTCTAAGTGTCTTGAATAGTCGCCATGATTCATTCGTCTCGTATAAGCAGTCTCTCTCTGCGCGTAATTAATATGACAAATTGAATTTTTTCTTTTTGGCCGCGTGGCTTGTGGGATCTTAGTTCCCTGACCAGGGGTTGAACCTGTACCTGCAGCAGTGAAAGCACGGAGTCCTAACCACTGGACCGCCAGGGAGTTCCCAACAAATTGATTTTTATTTGTCATCATAAAATGGAAAATTGTTTTCTGCTATTCTGACTCTCCTAAAGTTAAAATAGAACAATGTTGTAATTTTAGGGTTTATCATTTTTTCCACCCAGAAAATCAATACTTTCTATCTTCCCGATTTCTTATTTAAAAACAAAAAAAGAAAAAATTATGACAAACACAACCCAGTGACTATTCATACTATATTTAAACACCAAATCAATATTTAAAATAATGTTGCTAACAATTAGTTCCAGATGGCTGACAGGTTTCAATGTGAAAAGCAGAACAAGTCTTGAGAAGAAATCATAGGAGACCGTCTTCATGTTCTTGGCAAAGTCAAAGGTTTCTTAATGCAGACACCAAAAGCACTATAAAAGAAAAAAATGGATAAAATAATGTCATTGATGTCATGTTGAGTACTGAAATTAATTTCCTCCACCTGGATGACAAAGAAGGCTATGAGAATCGGAAAGAGCCTGGGGGTGGGACATTTTCCTTCTCTTGGAAGAACGGGCTTTGGAGAAGAGTGTTAATTGGCAAACAGGTAAACACTCTTTGGGGGGCAGAAAGGTTCATGGGTGGCAGCATCAGCCACTACCATGTGGGGCTGGGGAGCTTGCAGTGTGCTGGCCCTTTACGCACAATATCTCTTTCCACCTTAATGGTGAGCCAGTGAAGTAGATAAGATGCTAAGCAAGGTCAAATGACTAGCCCAGGATCAGGCAGCTCTTAAATGGTAACTGGGAAATTTGAGCCCATGTGGGTCCAGGAGGGCACCATGCCATACGATCCCTGGGTGCAGGCCACGGGGCTGTGCCCTCGACCACAGCCCAGTGATTGATTCCCAAACTTAGCATGAGTTTCTGTCTGCTCCATCCCTGCTTTCTTCTGATGAGACCTCCTGTTTGGCCACGTGTTCTATTTTGTTTCATTCTGAGTATGGATGAACTGTTTGATTAAAAAAAAAAAAATCACAACATAAATTCTAAACGAAGCATGTATTCAAAGAAATGGTGCTGTTAACTTTCCTTACTTCTAAATTATACTTTCATTGGAAGTCTTTTCAGTTTGAGGATCGTCTGACACAATTAGATGACAGGGAACAATGAGACCAGCTCCTCCCTGTAAGTTCCAAGGTAATTCAAGGTGACAGTTAACTACTGAATGATTAGAGAAAGGCCTATTGGGACCTGGCCCAGACTCAGTGTCCTTGAATCTCCTTCCCTCCATGGTGTCTGGTACACTTCACGTTGCGGACAGTCAACAGCTGTAAGATTTATGAAGAACGAGGTGATCACACTCGTTTTGGGGTCTTGGGCTCTGAACACTTGAGTGCCATGTAGCATGTTAACATCAGTTAAAAACTCCAACACCCGTCTGCTGAGGTTAATGGTATTAAAAGACTTGGCACATATGCCTGGATATCAGAACGTATTTTAGACTTTTGCTTTTAGGAGTTCCTCCTATGATTTAGACTCAAAAAGAAACTTCAAGAATTAATGTTCAAACTTCCAGATTGAATGTATTACCCATGTGCTGTAGGGTGTGAATAAAAATTTGTAGCATAGGTTTTGAATAGATGCCTTCATGTGTGTGAGCAACAGTGTGTCTGTGTCTGTGTGTATAACCCTTGACAATTTCAGGACGGGGCCAGGCTCTGTTGGTGCCACAGTTTCTCTGCACACCTCAAGTCCCAGATCAGAAGCCGTGTCGCTAATATCCGTAGCTCCTGATTGGTCTCTGAATTGCTCTAGACCCTTTGCTACTCAAAGCGCAGTCGTTGGGCCAGCAGCAGTCGCCTCACCTGGGAGCCTGTAAGAAGTGCCGAATCGTGGGCTTCCCGGAGACCTTCAGAACCAGAATCCTCAGGGCATCTGAATGGGGAAGATCCCACATGCCGCGGAGCGGCTGCGCCCGTGAGCCATGGCCGCTGAGCCTGCGCGTCCGGAGCCTGCGCTCCGCAACGGGAGAGGCCCCAACAGTGGGAGGCCCGCGTACCGCAAAACAAACAAACAAACAAAAAAAACCAACACTTCTCCCCAGCAAAATCTAGATAAAAAAATATTTTAAAATCCTATTTTGCCACTTTGACTTTTCACATAAACGACTCATGGGTTTAAAGGCAACTAGTTCGAAGGATCCGTTCTCCATCTTGGATTTACCCACGTATCCCCAGCTTGATTGCCTTGAGCTTTCATAAAATTTGCTCTGTCGCATTAGTATGACTTCAGTGCAGCTGTCATGCTTGGCCTCTCTTTCCTCCCCTCTTCCGTCTCACCAGCCTCCATCTCTGGCTACACACACCAGCTTCATTCGCATTTACTCCCAGCCTTGACTCCTAGGTTCCCAGCCCCGTGCACGCAGGTGCCTTGTGCCCAAACGTTCTTCACTGGGCCCTCAGTCTCACGTGCTGGAAGGAAAAGCCTGAGTCCCTTCCCTGTTTACCACCAAGAAGTGACTCCATTGCAGCTCAAATCCAGGTTTTGCTGTTTCTATGACGTCTCATGGACTTGTCAACCGTGCTATAAGGCTCGGTAAGAAACAGCCTCACGGAGATTCAGTTCACGCCGTGCCCCCGGGGTGAACAGGTTGTGTAGGAAATCTGGCCCAGCCTCATCACCTTGGAGACAGGGGACAAGGGAAAGGCCTTTGGGGACTCCAGAGTTAGCCAGGGCCCTCCCTGGCTTCCGTGCAAATCAGCCCACGCATTCATGACATGGGCAGTGTGTTCTCAAGCTGTAAGGAAAGCAGCGTTTTGTAAGCAGAACGATATTTTAGCCGCACCGGAAGTGGAGGAAGGGATTGTCTTGTAGCAAATCATTTGTACAATGAGGAGCCCTCCTGGGATGCAAATGCAGTTCACTTAATAAAAGCCTTCGAAAAGCAACGCACAAACCCCACGTGTCCATAAATCCATTTACAGACGCGCAGATACATCAGATAGAGTCACACCAGCAGCTATACACAAAGCCCCGCATACCGGTGACTTAAGTCTCAGGAACCGTCCAACCACGTGGTTCCTAGTCGTCAGGCCCCCTCCTTCCCCTAGTGATTCAGAGACCCTGGCTCCTCCCATCTCACAGCCCCCATTGTCCCGAGCCTCAGAGGAAGGCGTCTGCATCCAGCCAGCAGATGGGAGAGCTGGAGAAACCCCACCTGCCTCTCAACAGCCTTGGCCTGGATGGGACGCACTTCTCATCACCCCTCATTGGGAAGAACCGGACGCACGGCCCCAGCAGGCTGCAGCGGGGCTGGGTCACGAGTTCTGGGCACAGGTCACAGTGTGCAGAGGGAGTCCCACATTTTGGTTGGCAAACACCTTCTCCACCACATCTTACGTGCTTATTCAAGGTCTTAACAAGCAAATCTCCTCTAAGATGTCTGATACTTCTTATGTGGAAGTTTGAGTGACTGCTGTATCTTTATTTATGGAGAGTAAATCGAAGCCCTAGGGAAATTTATTTGTATTTTGGCAGCTGTGGGAGGAGAAACAAAGATTCCAGGGACTTCTTGTGCTTTGCAAAGCCTGCTGTTTTCATCGTTATGGTATTGATTTTAATTTAAAAAAAAAGAAAGCAAGCAAATGAGAAAGGAATTAAGTACACAGAAGCAGCTCTGTGGCCTGTTGTCTTAGACAGGGCTCAGGGCTGTGCGGGCCCTGCCGGTGCACCTACCATCTGGTTAATCTCGAGTCTGTTTCTTGAGAATCAGGGTTGCAGAGGAGTTGCTGAGCCTTTGAAGAACTGGCCCAGGGCTCAAGCCAGCTTGGCACTGTTTACTTCCCTGGATTTCACAACTTTACTGGAACCTGCAAAGAGTTTTGTAGAGCTTTTTTCCCCCCGCTAAAACACAGATGTACCAAGTTCTTGTGAGACTAAAAGTCATCCAGTAACCAAACCCCAGCCCCAATCTCCTTTGTTCTGAGTGCAAACATCCCATTAAGGGCTGGGAAGGGTGCAGCCTTTGCCTGGAGACACAGGGCTCTAGAGGGAAGGACCCAATAGTGGAGTCCCACAGACTTCGGTCTTGACCAAGTTCTGCCACCTGATGGCATCTGACCTTGGGCAAGAATCCTCACTTCTTAGGCCTCAGTTGCCTTATCTATAAAATGGGGCAACATCACCCACTTTGCTGAGTTCCCAGGTTGGATGGAGGTATGGGGCAGGGAGCGGCTCATGTGTCCAGTAAGCCGTGGGTGGGAAATGGTTTACATGGAGTCCACTCCTTCCCCCTGTCTCCTTCCCACACCCCCTGATGAAAGAGTCCTCCTCAGGCCCCTCCTCCCTGCAGCCCAAACCCCACATCTGGTTCTCTAACCCCAGCTTGCTTGCCCCACCCACCCTTTTGTTCTCCTATCAGGGAGCATCTTCTCTCCAGGGTCTCAGGCTGCAAATACACATGCCACACACCAGCTGGCCTCCTTCCCAGGCGTCTCGTCCTTCGTCCTCCATTCCTGTTTCATTCCACCATCCCTTCTCAGGCGCCTGCGGGCACCTCCGTGTGAGTTTCAGTCTTCATCTCTGGTGATCTTTTTTTCTGCCCGTCCCACCAGCCACTGCTCCATCCCCGGCATCCTCTGTTGCTCCAGTCTGCCTTCCACATCAAGGCCAGATGCGCTTTTTTTTTTTTTTAATTTTTATTTCACATTGGAGTAGAGTTGATAAAAAATGTTGTGTTAGTTCGGGTGTACAGCAAAGTGATTCAGTTATACATATACGCATATCTATTCTTTTTCAAATTCTTTTCCCATTTAGGTTACTACAGGGTATTGAGCAGAGTTCCCTGGGCTGTCCTGCTATATTTAAAATAGATACCCAGCAGATGAGCTTTTCTTACAGCTCTTCTCCCCGGGGCAGCCTGCTGAGGCCACCTGCTTCCCACAAGGTAAGAGACTTGCTAATGACCACCAGGCCCTAAACATCCTGGGTCTGAAATAAATCTTTTTTTTTTTTTTTTTTTGCGGCACGTGGGCCTCTCACTGTTGTGGCCTCTCCCGTTGCGGAGCACAGGCTCCGGACGCGCAGGCTCAGCGGCCATGGCTCACGGGCGCAGCCGCTCCGCGGCATGTGGGATCTTCCCGGACCGGGGCACGAACCCGTGTCCCCTGCATCGGCAGGTGGACTCTCAACCACTGCGCCACCAGGGAAGCCCTGAAATAAATCTTACTCTGATGGTCAAGGTCCTGTAGTCTAATCCCATCTTGTTCTTCTATCTCCTTCTCCTCTCCTCCCCAGCTGACGAATTCCAGTTCAATCTGATTGAACTAAACATGAGCCAGTCGAAGCCACTGACATTCATGGGAAGAATGAATGCCTTCCCCCTCCTGCTCTCTGGACCTACCTCCTTCACTCTTGGTCTCCCAGTGCCTCAACTGCATTCTTCATTTCCCCCCTCATTTTTTATTTTATTTGTATCCTCACCCCCACCCCTGCCCCAAAACTTACTTACAGAATCACTCACGCACTGGTGTTGACAGTACTGGAGAGGCAAGTATGCCCAGAGAAGACAGGTGCAATTGATTGAGGTTTAAAAATGAATGCTAGAATTATTAAACATCCCCAAACCTCGTTTCCTTAGGCTTTAGAGTTCAAATTTATAAATTTGAATAAATTTCATTTATAAATTTCATTACTTTATTTACTAATCCAGTTTCACAACCAATAATTACATCCCCTAAATATTTTAAACTGCATTTAACATCTAATATATTTTATTGTCCTCTTAAGAATTCCCAACGTCCGTAACAAGCAAAACTTTCCAAGCATTTAAAACAATTTCTGTAACTCTGATGAATTCAACTTGCCATGTATGTTCAATCCACGTACAACCTAAGACAAATCATTTTCTACCTTTGAACTTATATCCTGATTCGAAAATCAAATACCCAGTTATATCTTTTACAATCAGTAAGCTAATCTGTTGGATTTGTTAAAATTCCCGAAATATTACAAACCTTTTAAAGATGAAGCATGCACTGATTGCTTACTAAACTTAATGCGGTTCACTTATGGATTTGATTTACTGCCCATTTCTCTGCTTAATTGTGACCTTGTGTGTTAAGAGACACATGTGCACCGATTTCCCGGAAGGAGCAAGTTGGAGTTTCCATCTCGTGGACCCACCAAAGGGATTTGGTCTGAGACTCAGGATTTGAGTTTTCCCAGCCACGTTTGTATTCACTCTGGCACAGATACCACGACTTACCCAGAGAAGTTCCTCTGACCTCAGCCCTTATATCAAAGGTGCACATTGCCCTGTTCTTGGTCCCTTTGACTCCGTCATTGTCTGAGTGTGCATTTCTGGTTTTCTTCTTCATCCCCACTCATCTGGCTTTAACAACTCTCCACTCACCTCTCTTCAGAAATTCACCTCCTCCTATCAACCGCCGAGCCTCTAATTTCACACATGGTTTCCATGGCAGGGAGGCTATGATCTGTTCCCATTTTTCTCCTTGGGTAAGCCCCCAAACTCTTAGAGGTGTGAAAATGACATGGAGAGGATTCTCCATCTCTTGCAGGCTCTGTCTCTGGGTTTACACACTGAAACCCTGCAAGGACAGGGGTCTTGGCAGGATGGGGGTCTGTCTCTTCTCTGGGTCTGTTTAGGACCTACTGCGCATGCCCGTCAGACCTCATATACCTTTGAAACTGCAGTGGGTTTTCTGTGATTCACATGCTGTCCTCCCCCGCCCCATGGTACCTACCATGTTACAGGCAGGTAATAAATTACTGTCATCTTGCTGAATGCTTTTACCCTGGAGGGAGGGCCAGATGGGAGAGTGATTCGCTGAGGGCCACACAGACCACTGATGGCAGGAGTGGGATGGATGTCGGCCACTATCAGCTGCAGCATGTTGGCTGTGCTTTGGCCTCTAATTCAGCTGCTCACATAAAACCAATGGATTTGCTCTTATCCCCATATCCTCAAGGCGACTTTTAATAATAGAAACACTAATTCACATTCCCCAAATGAGAGAGGCTCTGAGATCGTAAAATGTCATCATAATGTTGGTCCTTGGGGTTAAAACTTTGGTCAGTCACTGCAGCTGTGGAAAATGTTCAGCTCGTGAAGTTGTAAAAATTACATGAAATACTGTCGTTTGGTGTGCTGGGTACCTTGGGCTGCAGAAAGGTGGGGTGGGGGTCAGATATTGTGTTTGTTGGGCTTTTTTGGTAGCAAGAAAGAGAAAACTGGAGGTCACATAAGAAAGAGAGTTTATGGGAAGATTCAGGAGTATCTCATAGAATCAGAAAGAATTTTGAAGAGTGAGGCCTGGGAAGGGGTGGGGCACAAGTCAGTCCGTGTCAGCCCTGGCCCCCGGCGGGCAGAGGGGCTAGCAGAAGCACAGCAGATGGGGACGCAGCCCTGTGGATGGTGGCAGGGGTGGGTATGTCATTTTCTAGATTTGTAGACACCCTCCAAGGTACCCGCTCTATCAGTGCAAACTAACCTGGACTTAGAGAAAGCACTGCTGGAGTGGAGGTTTGGTTACCATGGAGAGGATTGCCAGGTCACAAAGATGTTAGGAGGAGGACCTGGGAGAGACAGAAAGAGGTGTGCACGTGGAAACAAGGCTCCTTGGTCCTTGAGCAAAGAGATCTAGCCCCTGCCGGGGAGGGCGGCTTCCCCTCAGACCCTGAGTCCACGGCACAGGGTATATACTGACACACTATATAGATATAGATATAGATGTAGATACAGATATAGATATAGATATATAAAACTTTTTCAAGTTCTTTTCCATTATAGGTTATTACAAGATATTGAATATAGTTCCCTGTGCTGTACAGTAAATCCTTGTTGTTTATCTGTATCTTTTTTAAATCTTCTTTTGATTAAAATTTTTTAAATTGTGATAAAAATATATATAACATAAAATTTACCATCTTAGTCATTTTTAAGTGTGTAGCTCAGTGGTATTAAATACGTCATAATATTGCGCTACCAGCACCACCATCTGTTTCTAGAACTCTTTTCGTCACCCCAGACTGAAACTCTGTACCCATTAAACAGTCACTCCTCCTTCCCTCCTCTCCCAGCCCCTAGAAACCATGGTTCTACATTCTGTCTCTATGATTTTTGACTACTCTAGATGCTGCATATAAATGGAATCATACAGGATTTGTCCATTTGTGACTGACTTATTTCACTTAGCATAATGTCCTCAAGGTTCATCCACATGGCAACAGGCGTCAGAATTTTGTTTCCTTTTTGAGGCTGAATAATATTCCATTGTATATATAGACCACATTTCGTTTATCCATTCATCTGTCATGGACACGGGTCGCTTCCATCTTTTGCCTACTGTGAGTTAGCTGTAACAAACACGGGAGTACAAATATCACTTTGAATACCCTGCTTTCAATTCTTTTGGGTATACCCAGAAGTGGAAGGTCTGGATCATTTGGTAATTCTTTTTTCTTTTGCGGTTCGCGGGCCTCTCACTGTTGTGGCCTCTCTCGTTGCGGAGCACAGGCTCCGGACGCGCAGGCTCAGCGGCCATGGCTCACGGGCCCAGCCGCTCCGCGGCACGTGGGATCTTCCCGTGCAGGGCACGAACCCGTGTCCCCTGCATCGGCAGGCGGACTCTCAACCACTGCGCCACCAGGGAAGTCCGTGTGCGTGTTTTCTTTAGCCACATGTTTTTTTTTTTTTTTTCTGGCTGGTTCTCTCACAGGCTTTCCCTCGCCTCCCTCTAGCTATGGGGATGGGCCATTTTCCCAGGCGCACCATCTCGGCCTGGGGGAGCCGTGAGAACGGATGAGTGCCTTTTGAAGGAGGCGTTTGGCTTTTGCAATGGAAGAACCTTGGTGTGTGGGGAGCATGGGAAGATTTCCTTCTGCGGCTGGGGAATGACGTTGTCATGTAAACAGGCTAATAGACCTGAGGAAAGGGCTATGGCTTTAGAACGATGAGGATGGAAATGTACCACGATAAGAGCTGCCGGGAACTAAGCAGCTGTGGGATTGAAGAGTTCCTTTTGTCTCGTGGGCCAGTAAGGGAGCTGGTAGAATGATGACAGAGTTTGCCTTATCCAAGCAAGCCTGGGTCTCCCAGAAAATTTCTGTCTTCCACCAGAAGGTCAATGTAAGAAATTATTTCTCAATGTTAACTATTTCCTTGAGTAATTCGGTCAACTTCCTTTGTCTTCTGAGGCCAGTAGTAGAACCCAGTTATGTTTCCAGGATGTTGCTGCTTAGGTTCAAATTCTTTCAAAGACATTCAGGGGATGTTTTCGTGCCAGGCATGGGAGCCCTGTGTTACAGACCAATAAGGCCCTGTCCTGGGGTGGAGTGGGAGCGCAGGCGTGGAGAGAATGAGGGGGGCATTGAGGGGGTGGGGGGACTCGAATTGCCTCCAAAATAAATACCAGAGAAAGCCCCCAGGCTCCTTGCTGTGTAGAATTTCCTCTCAGCTAGCTCTCTGCAAGACCCAGTGACAAACATTCATGTACTTAACACATTTTAGAGAATCATATAAAAAGCCTAGACAGGTTTTTCTCTGAATTGAAAACCAGATTTAGAGAGCAGATTAAGAAATACTGTCCCTGCCGTGTGAATAGCTTTGGAGGGAATGGTGTCTCCACTGCATAGAAGTGCTGTGGCTCCTGCCCATAGGCATTTAGTGTGTCTTTCTTGGTGAGGGGGGATCAGAGCCAGACACGGAGCCAGGGCCCAGCCGCCATGCCCACCCCGCCATGCATCCTCCTTGCCTCTCCTCTCCTCTCCCCAGGGCCCCCAGCAACCAGCATACTTTCTATCTCTATTTCCCAAAATCCTTTTCCCCTAACCCCTCTAATATAAAAATAGAATCTGGCAAACCATCACATGTTGGCACAAAGCTTTTACATAGTCTTGCTTTTATTTATTTACTGTCGACGTATAATTGATTTACAATGTGTTAGTTTCTGCTGTATAGCAAAGTGATTCAGTTATACATATACATACATCCACTCTTTTTTAGATTCTTTCCCCATTAGGCCATTACAGAATTTTTTTTTTTATAAATTTATTTATTTATGTTATGTTTTGGCTGCGTTGGGTCTTCATTGCTGTGCGCGGGCTTTCTCTAGTTGTGGCGAGCGGGGGCTACTCTTCATTGTAGTGCACGGGCTTCTCATTGCGGTGGCTTCTCTTGGTTATGGAGCACGGGCTCTAAAGCAAAGTCTCAGTAGTTGTGGCACGCAGGCTCAGTAGTTGTGGCACATGGGCTTAGTTGCTCTGCGGCATGTGGGATCTTCCCAGACCAGGGTTCAATCCCATGTCCCCGGCATTGGCAGGCGGATTCTTAACCACTGTGCCACCAGGAAAATCCCATTACAGTGTATTGAGTAGAGTTCCCTGTGCTATACAGTAGGTCCTTATTAGTTACCTATCTTATATATAGTAGTGTGTATATGTCGGTCCAAATACATAGACGTGCTTTAGACTAAAGCCCACTCTGGGATTTACAGTTTACCTCAGGCTGCCATTTAAATGTCTTGGATGATGAAACAAAAAACTGGATGAACGAACCTAAGAGCTTTGTCTGCACTGGATGGCAAGGAATGAGCCCTCATTGCCTCTCACACAGCTGCCATTGCTGTTTCCACAGCCCTTGAAGCCAATTCTGAAGTCAGCTCTTACCTTCTGCATCTGTTTTTACATTATTAGGGAAATTGGTGAGTTTTTGCATTTGCTGTCAGTTCGTTCATGGGACTTGTCACTCCCGGCCTTCACACATCATATTAACGTGTTGTTTAGTTGAGCATGGTAATAAATAAAACTTTGGTTTATTCTTAGACCCAAAGATAAACGTTGGGAGCTATTAAATGCTTTTCTAACTTAATAAGTCCTCTCAGGGGGAATGTGCCGTCAGTAAATCACAGAGTGAAGTCTAGAAGTGCCAACCCAAGTAAAATTACTGACGCTCTAATCATGGTTGGCTGATATGCACGTTGTTATTTTCCCCTCATCCTTCCCAGCGTGCTTTGTTCAACATTTATTGAGGCTCCAGGTTCTGTAGAATAGCTCAGCAAGACACAGTCTCTGTCATTCATTCATTCATTCATTCATCTGTCCATCCATCTGTTGAGCAGAACTCTATGCCAGGAGTTCTATTCAGGTGTCAATAATTCAGGGAGGATGGTTTGGACCAGGGGTCCCCAATCCCCGGGCCTCGGACCACTACTGGTCCATGGCCCGTTAGGAACCGGGCCGCACAGCAGGAGGTGGGTGAGCAAGCAAATCTTCATCTGTATTTACAGCCGCTCCCCATCGCGCACGTTACCACCTGAACCATTCACCCCCACACTGATTCATGGAAAAATTGTCTTCCACGAAACCGGTCCCTGGTGCCAGAAAGGCTGGGGACCGCTGGTTTGGAAAAAGACATACAATGGAATACTTAGAGAACAGACACTAAATTGGATATTCACCCAAGAAAGCTGTTGTTTGGAGAATGTATTAGTTATCTAAAACAGGCTTTAAGCAATAAACTTATTATTTTCCCAGTTTCTGTGGGTTAAGAATCTGGACATGGCTTAGCTGGATGTCTTTGGTCTATGACCTCTCATGAAGTTGCAGTCAAGAAGCTGTTGGTCGGGGCTGTGATCTCACCTGAAGGCTCAGCTGGGGCTGGTGGTGTCTGCTTCCTGTGGCTGCTGCCAGGCCCTGACCTCTCACTACTTGGCCTCTCTAGAGAGCAGCCTCGTGACACGGAGGCTAGTGTGAGAGCACGCAAGGCAGAAGCTACTGTCTTTTTATAACTTAATGTCTGTAGTGACACTCCATCATTTCTGCCATATTCTTTGTTAGAAGCAGGTCAGTAAGTCCAGCTCAGACTCGAGGAAGGGAAAAACACAAGAGTATGAGTACCGGAGGTGACTTTTGGCCTTCACACATCCTGTTCATGTGTCATTTAGTTGAGCACAGAAACAAATAAAATTTTGTTTACTTTTATATCCAAAGATAAATACTGGGCATTATTAAATAGTGTTCTAACTTCATAAGGCCTCCCAGGAGGAGATTATGGGCCATGATCAGATGGGGACTGCCTACCACAAAGGGTGCGTGGGTCAGGGGTTCACCTGCTAGTAACAGACCTGATCCAAGTGGCTCAAACACAGCATTTATTTTTCTAACATAACGAGAAATCTGGAGGCAGACAGTTGCTGGCCTTTGCTCAGAGGCTAAGGGCTTTGTGGTTCTTCTAGCCTTTTGCTTACAGCTCCAAGATTGCCGCTGGAACTCCTGCCATCATGTCTGCATTCCAAGTAGCAGTGGAATACATTGGCAGTGGAGGAAGGAGGTAAAAAGAGTGCCAGCCCACCATCTATCCTCTTCATTCTAGAGTGTTCCATTCAAAAGCTCAATTCACATTTTCATGGCCATCCCTAGCTGCTAGAGAGACTGTGGAATGTAACCATATCCACCATTATCTCAAAGTGCCCATTGCCTCCAGCCCCTTCCCACCACTCCTGGCTACACAGACCTGACTGCCCTTCTTCTATACCGCCATGCCTGCCCCTCGATCCAACGTTGTGCCCCTGAAGTCACACCTTGACTAATGATTGCTCTTGTGTTTTGTGAGTTTGTGTGACTGAGCAGGGGCACCTCAATACCCCCTCCATCCCACTCACTCTCAAGCCCACAAGGAAGGCAGCATTAGAGCTTTATCACTATCGATGGGGGCACAGAAATCACAAGTACAACCTCCTAAATACAGCTCAGGAAGTTAATTCAGATATCGGAAAACAACTTGGGTAAGTTCACATTGCAAAACGGACTTAGGAACTGGGCTATTCATTCATCCATCAGAAGCTCTCTTCTGAGTGTCTGGAGTGTGCTTGGCAGCGCCTGGGGCCACTGTGGAGAATAAGAGAGGCAAGCATGGAGTAACTCGGAGAGTCCCAGACCCACCCTGGTCTGCCAGGGGCTCAAATGAGTCCTGGAGTGCCATCTGCCTGGCTTCTGTCTTCCCTAAAATAATGAATAGTTAGGAGTCCAGGTCCTGGAGGAAGACCATCTAGGTGTGGGTCCTTGCCTTAGCACTCCTGGGTCCCCTTGGGTGAGCTGCTGAATATCTCTGGGCCTCAGTTTCCTCATTTATAAAGTGCCCGCCTTAGAAAGCCATTGGAGAATTATATGAAAAGATGCATGTTGGTTAGCATAGTGTCAGGGGCATGGTAAGAGCTGTGCTCATATCAACCAGAGAGATAATTGTGATGATGATTATGGGGAGAATAATGATTGCTTCCATTTTAGAATGTAGTTACCCTTTCCTTACTTATGAGGATATGTCTATCTGTATATATTGTCTACTGTTCCTAATGCAGAGAGAACACGTTTACACTGCAGATGGACCCCCTTGCCTCCTTGTCTCCCAGGGCAGGGAAGATTCCAGAACAACTCTTTTTTTTAATTTAATTTTTGTTGAATATAGTTGAATTACAATGTTGTGCTAATTACTGCTGTATAGCAAAGTGACTCAGTTACACACACATATATATATATATATACGTTCTTTTTCATATTTTTTTCCATTATGGTTTATCCCAGGACATTGAATATAGTTCCCTGGGCTATACAGTAGGACCTTGCTGTTTATCTATTCTATATATATCAGTTTGCACCTGCTAATCCCAAACTCCCATTCCTACCCTCTCCCACCCCTCCCCCGCTTTGCAACCACCAGTCAGAACAACTCTTGATTGGTCCAGATGCCCATACAATTCTACAGACAAGTGACACCTGACTTACGAGCTTACATGTGGTCCCAGGTATTCTTTCAAAGTCGTAACTGTCATTGCATTTTCCCAGGAAAAAAATGATATAAATTGTACCCAGGCCTGCTCACCAAAGATATATTTCACTCTTAACCTGGCTTACCTTTAGTATTAATAGGACTAACCTGAGTTCTGGGTCCTGGGAATTAGGAGAAGATAACAGAATAAGAAACAGAGAAGAAGAGATTTAAAGGAGACAGGTATGCTGAAGCAAACTTTTGAAATATGGTCTGTTGACTGAAAAAAAAAAAGCACAACCTAAAAGTTGAGAATTACGTTTTACTTGGCAGACAAAACTGAGGACTTAAGCCTAGGACACAGCATCTCAGATAACTCTGAGGGACTGCTCTGAAGAGGCAAGGGAAGGAGCCGGGACATATAGGAGTTTTTGCACAAAGACTGGGTAGTGGGAACATCAAAAGATTACTGTTAATTAAAGAAAATCAGACATCTCTAGTTAAGGAATTCAGTGCTTTTCTATGTATGGGAAGATGCAAGAGTCTGGGCTCACTGAAATCATTCCTTGATATGCACCTCAGCCATCTGGGGCCAGCAACCTGTGCTTTCACCCTGAGTCTCCTCAGGGTGCACCACTGGGGGTGGCTGCAGCAGCTGACTGCTAGATGCGGGGTATCCTTTTTCTGTCCTGAGTTCCCTCAGGGCTTACCTTCAGAGCTGCTGTAATGTGATGGCTGGATGGCTGCAACGTCCTTTGTTTACTGAAAAGGCAGGCAACGTTGTTCATACACAGTCACTTGCATCTCCATTCTTCAGTATAATGTCCACCTTCCCATGTCCTTCCACTCTTCTTTTGCTGAAGCCAAGGTCACCTCACCCTGGGGAGGCGGTCAGTTTAGGGACAGACAGCCAAGCAGGCATACCATACCCAGGTATGTGCTCCTTCACAAGAAAATGCTTGTGAACTCAAGCACTGAGTTCTAATTGTCAACATTTAAGGGAGTTTGTAAAGAGTCATTCTTCAACAGACTATGTCAAATGCTACAATATGTGCCAGGTATATGCTAAGTGCTGGGAGCACAGAAATCTACATATACACAGAGCCTGCCCTCACGGTGCTGCATTTTTGCAGAAAAGATGTTTTGCTTCAGAGAAGTCAAATCAGACACCAGGGAGCCTCACCAGGGTCCCTCCTGTGGTCAATGCCGGAGGCCGCTCATTGCATCATGCCTGCTGTCTCCCCTCATCCAGGTCCACAGGCTCTCTGTAACCTCAAGTGTGCTCTCCACGTGCTTGCCACGTGTTACGGGTGGGGACCTGGTTGTTGGGCAGTCTTCACCATGCCAGGACTGTGAATTAGGACAATTCTTTTCTTTTCTGGAAACTAAAATGGGCAGTCTCACTATCCCACCGCACAATCAATAGCATAGTTTCCTTTTTCTTTTGGCGTCTGGATTTTATCACCCTGGGGGTGCTGTGCCATGAGCCTGCCTCCTTGGTTCAAAGCCAGTGTATGTTTCTGCAGGAAAGAACTTCTGTATTAATGGGGTTGCCTAGCAGGCAACAAACTACTGGTCCCTGGGAGTGGGCAGCTGAGCAAGTCTGGGCATGTCCTTCCCATCTATCTTAGTTCTGAGTCTGTCTTCCTGTGACTGTCTTAGTTCTGTGTCCTGTTCAGCAGACCAGGAGCAGCCCGCAACTTTGCAGGGAACTTGCCTGTGTGTGATGAAGACTGGGTGTGATGATCCCTTTGAGGACCATCGAAGTTTTACCATGAAAATAGCCCTCCACTGTGGGCACTAGGGAGTTTTAATAATGGAGAATAATGCTTATGTTGTTGCGTTAAGTGAAATAATGCAGGGCACAAAGTTATGTGTACAGTGTGACTAAAACTATGTAAACCAGGGGAGAGAGAAGGAGAGAGAGAGAGAGAGAATGTGCATGAGCAGAAGGAAACACAGCAAAATATTAACGGCGTTTTGGTTTTGGGAGGTGAGATTAATGGTGTCTACTCCTCTGTATTTTCTAGATCATCCGCAGGCAACATTTATAATAATTCCTACAATCATAAAACAATAAACTTTATATTAAAATATCCATGGTTTCAAGACTTGATACTTTCCCTCCAGCTTTAAGAGCATCTGATAAAAGAAGCTCTGGTTCTTGAAGGAGCAGCTGCTACCTTGATTACTGTATTGTTAAAAAAAAAAAAAAAAATGGAGTCATTTTCCCCCCATGACAGCCCAACGAGACTTAAATACAGTTTCAACCCCTCCCAGAAATGTGACCTTCAAAACAGTCCATCTGAAATCTATCGATCAACACTAGTGAGGAAATCTGCAGGATAAAGACCCTTGCTTTCCCCTTCCAGTCCCAAAAGTAGAAGTCCTGGCCCAGAAGAACTCTTTCTTTTTTTTTGCTAATACCCTTCTTGCCCCACCCTCTTTTCTATAAAGACCTTCCATTTTGTACAACTCTAGAAGGTTGCTAGAAGGGACATTGCCCAATTTATGAATTGCCAAAGAAAGCCAATTAGATCTTCACATTTACTTGGTTGAATTTTGTTTTTTTGACAGTATTCTCTCACCATTGATGAGATAACTGCTAAACAGAAACTAGTGTCAGTTGGGTAATCGGTAGATAAAATTGCCTATGAAATGAAAACAAAACAAAAGCAATATGAAAACAAAATTAAAATCTTGTATTCTCTGTCAGAAGTGAATTTGCACTTCAGGACACGTTAAGAAATGTTCTGAGTAAAATTAAGGTACTTTTCAATAGTTTTTCAAGCCTACGTTGAACAGAAGGGTGTAGTAATCAATGCTGTTTTCCTTTACTGCTTTGTAGATCTGTTTAGAAACTCCAGGGTCCAGGGAGGTCAGAGATGACCATCTTGCCAGCACTTGGCAAGTTCTTTTTTGCAATTTCTAGTATGGAATTGTGGGATCATTTTGCTTGAAACTGTTAGTGCCCTGACCAACTTTTTAAAAAATATAGTTTATATACTGTTTGTTGCAGACAATGAAATCTTCCTTCCTTCCTTTTTAAAAATTGTGATGAGAATATTTATCATGAAATCTATTCTCTTAAAATTGAAAAAAAGCACTACCATACGATCCAGCAATCTCACTTTTGGGTATTTATCTAGGATAGTTGAAATCAGGATCTCAAACACTCCCTTATTCACTGCAGCATTATCCACAAGAGCCAAGGTGTGGAAACACTCTAAATGTCCATCGACAGATGAAAGGATAAAGAAAATGTGGTATATACATGCCACGGAATATTATTCAGCTTTAAAAAAGAAGAAATTCCTGCCATTTGTGACTACATGGATGAACCTGCAGAATTCTATGCTAAATGAAATAATCCAGTCACAGAACAAATACTGCATGATTCAACTTATATGAGGTACCTAACATAGTCAACCTCACAGAAGAAGAGAGTAGAATGGTGCTTGCAGGGGTTGGGAACAGGGGGGAAATCGCTCTAAAGTTTCAGTTGTGCAAAATGAACGCATTCGAGAGATCTGCTGTACAACAGTGTGCCCGGCCAATTTGGAAAGTTCTAAGAGAATGAGGAGGTCCATCCAATCCCAGATGATGGTGGAGTTGAGACTGCATTGCAGACTCCTACGTTTAGGTACCCAAATGATTGATTGGTTGATTAGGATAGAGACCACTGTATCGGTTATGATTAGAATTAGTTGTACATTACAGAAACCTCCAACAACAGAGGCTCAAATACAAGGAGTTTTATTCTCTCATGTAAAAGAAGCCCAGAGGCAGGCAGTCTAGAGTTACATGGCAGCTGCCCAAACTGGCTAACTGAGGCCCCTTCTAGCTCATCATCCTGCCCTCCTCAGGTGGTGGCCATACCAGCTGCAAGGGGGACTTATAAATGCAGAATTGTCCTAGGAAGAATTATTCTGTGCCCAGCTGAAAATCAAGAGCTCCATTACTGGGGGCAAAAGGAGAGCAGACATAGGGTTAGGCAGCCAGCAGTTGCTGCCATGACCACAACTTAAGCTACGTTTGGTGGAATGTTCCTGGATCTCCAGGTGAGGCATGGCAATCTCTTAGCAGTGTCCCAGCAGCCTATAAACACATAATAAAGCAGTGAGATGAAAGAGCTGCTCCACACAGGCCAGTTTCCCTCAGGGCAATAGGAGCAGGATAATGACGACAGCACTGCCATTCCATGAGGGGAGGATGGTAGGTACCCAGGAGCTCCTGGTCCAGAAATTCTGAAGTCTTCCAGGCAGATAGAGTGAGACCCCTCCCCTGAGGTGCAGGGTCCCACCATCTGTGGGTTCATCTTTGGGGGGCCACCCCACCCATTGTTCTCTGGGGTCTCTGGTTGTATATCATATGGGGTTGGGAACTTAGCTCTTGTCTTCAAGGTTCATCCATGTTGTGGCGTCAGTAATCCATTCCTTTTCACGGCTGAATGATATTCCATTACATCAAATGCTTTTTTTAAGCTCATGGTTTCTTTGACAGTTCGGGTTAAAAAAAAAGAATACACAGTCAGCTTCTGATCTATTTGCTTCTAGTCAGTTCCACATGGCTACAAGCATACCCAGAGTTCTTGCCAAGACATTAGTCTCAGACCTGCTTTATTTCCTTCCTTTCTTGCCTCTAACTTCTCTGTCTTTTGATCGAATGGCAACTCCCCTGAGTCTTTCTGAAACATGGTGTGGGGAAGGCCATGCCTTTCTCTTCCTCCCTTTCTGAGTCACTTAGGCCTTGATCACTCAATGATCTTGTACAGCAGATCTCTCGAATGCTCAGCTCTTACTATTTGGCATCTAGAAGCAGTTGACTTTTTTTGACTTTACAAGGCCCTGAATTTCTAAACTCTCTCTGTTCCTTTCCTGACGATAACAATTCCATTGGCTCTCAGACACCATTGATTGTAAAACAGACCATGATCTTATGCACCACCAAGGGAAAAATAAAACCCTCTGCTAATTAATCACGACCTGTCATATAGTACAAATGCTGTTACAATGTTAAAAAAAAAAAAATAAGTGCATCTCAGAGTCCCTGGCATGCAGTAATAATCATAATATGAATGGCCAACATCTCCTGAGGTCTTTCGCGGTGCCAGGCATTGTGGATTATCCCTGGAGAGAGTTTTCATTATTATTATTATCTCTTTCACACAACGGAACAATGGAAGCAGACAGAGGAGTCAAACCCAGCAGCCTGACTCTACAGCCCTTGCTCACATCCTGTTGGGATATATTTTTCATTTGCCAAACCTGACTACATTTTCTGTTCTTTCCATCACCCAGTGACCAACACCGATGGTCACCTGTAGGAGTGTGCATGTGGGTTGGAGGGGATTTTCCCTCTAGGACCTTTCAGTCTAGAGGGAGGGGTAAAGGATTACAGTAAAACAGGAAAGCGGGAAGGGGAGAGGGGTATCCATTGGGAGCCTCACTCAGGCTCAGGCTCTACCCCTTCCCTGGCTCACGTTTGTCTCTGTGCTGCCAGTGTCCACCGTGTGTGGGGCTGTGCCCCTCCAGCCTGTGGTCCACAGGGAATGTGGATCCCCTCTCTCGCACTGTCATAGACCGGATCCCATGGAAGGGCATTGATGGCTCAGCCTGGCTATGCCATGGGGTTACTGCTAGCTGACAACTGATATCTCATCTTCCCTTCTTGCTTAACTCAAAAACAGATCATACTTCAGATGGCAATGTATCCAGTGAAAAGAAGACATTTCCAAGACTAGCTTGCAGCTAGGAGAGGCCATGAGATTTAATTCTACTTGTGGAAGTATTATTTAGAATTTTCAGTAAGACTCCGTAGTGGTGGGGCTGGGGGAGACATTATACACTTTTTTGTCTTCCCTCACTTCCTTCTAATGTCAAGATGGAGAAATATAGATTTGCTGGCTGGAGTTGCAGCAGCCATCTTGGACCATGAAGTCACTTTGACATTGAAAGCCATGCTCCAGGATGGTATATCAGAAAGATAGGAGCCCAAGGTCCTAGTGATATTTTGGGCCTGTCACGTCAGCCCCTGATACCTGTGCCAGACTGCTTTTACATGAGTGGGAAATAAAATCCTAATTTAAACAGTTGTTTCTTTTTTCTAGTAATATACAACCAGATCGAATCCTGGCTGATGCACTTCCCCACTGTGTGATAGGTGGTTTAGGTCGGGTGGGAGGTACACTAGGATGATAGAACCACCAGGGCCAAATAAAGTGGGTAGGGGAGGGTCCACCAGGCAATAGTTCTCTTAGACAAAATGACAGCATACACTACAAAGACCTGTCACTTGCTGGGTGCTTACTAAGGGCTCAGCTCTCTGCTAGGTGCTAAACCTGCACCATTATTTAATCCACACCAAAATGTTGTGACAAGACTCTCTTGTGACCACGGTTATTCTCAATGTACAAATGAGGGAACAAAGACTCAGGAAGGTCACTTTACAAGGCCACTTATTTGGGAGCCAGGCTGTAAGCTGGATCTTTTTGACTCAGGGACAAACCCTTAAGCCCTACATGGACCCCAGAAAGCTGTGCAGATACGAAAGCAGGAAAGTGCCCCAATCAGATCTGTGGCTTTGTCTCATCACAAAAGTGAAAGAAACAGATCGAAGAAGGGAGTGGTACCTGGCAGGCCAGAGGCAGGAAGACACACGGCAGAGCCTGCCATTGAGTCGGACTAAATGGAGACGGGCAATGCCTGTGAGGCTGCTCTGAGTGGTCCCCGGGACCGGAGTGCTTTCACCGGTAACTCCTTCTCAAGCGCTTGGTGAGGCTGGTCCCTATCAGATATGAGATTTAACTCGTAAGTTTCCACTATAGATGAATGCAGTATCTCAAGTTCATGTTTGATGACACGGTATAACCCATTCCTGGCCATCAGGAAGTGTGCTGATTTTTTTTCAATACGGTTTTTTTTTAATCATGAGATTTTCAAGGGGCAAACTCAGATTGCTTGGGGGTGTATGTGTCCATGTGAAATGAAATGAAAATTAAGAAGCTAACGCTGCTATTGAAAAACATCACTCGGCTCTAAATCGAGATGGTCCATCTGAGGAATAGTCCCCATCCGATCTCTTGGCAGTATGTCTCAGACCAAAGAACTCTTTAGACACTAAGCGTTTTGTTTCACCAGTTATCAAGCCTAAGAGACTTCCCAGTTATGCCAAATCCTGCAAAATAACGAAGACTATCACTTGCCACTATTTACAACGGAAAAAACCATTCACGAGTTCTTCCTGCTGGCCAAGAATGGAGGATTTTCACTGCCTTGGCTCTTAATAATACTTTTGCTTTATGTTTTTCTTGTTAACATTTCAAGAGTGTAGTCTGTCTTCAGCAAATCAGAGACAGCTGATACAAACGGTAACTAATAACATGTTTGCCCGGATGAATGGTACCATGCTATGTTCACTAGCGTCCACCGAACCCCCTGATATAATACCTTCCCCATCTGAGCACTGTTTGTCTTGGTTTTCTTCCAACCTCACTGGCCGAGGGCTCTGGGCTCCATCCCTGTTTTTACACATTATCTCTCTCTGTCAATTACAGACCAGATCTGTAATTCCATCTCTACCACACGCTCTCCAATCTGCCTCCAACGTTGAGTTTTCCCCAGAAATCCAGACCTGCTAACATCTCCACATGGATGTCTGATAGGCGCGTGCAGATTAAGATGGCCAAAGCAAGAACCCTCAATTTTTCCCTGCCCCAAACCGTCTTCTCTCTCAACCTTCCCATCTCAGTCAAGGGCACCGCTCAGTTGCTCAAACCAAAAATCTAAGGGTTGTGTTTGATGAATGTCTCTCCTTCACTGCCCCCAAATCCAACCCATTCATCAGCTTTACCTCCAAACAGTTAACTCTGGTATGTCCTCATCCTCTATCTCTGCCGCAATCATCAGACTCCCAACGGGACTCACTGCACTTCCTGTTTCCACGTGGTCCCACACAGGGCTTTACACTCAGCAGTAAGAGTTAGCCTTGGAAAATCCAAATCAGACCATGTCACTCTTCTGTTTAAAACCCTCCAGTGCCTCCTTGTTGACCTTGCATGAAATCTGAGCTCCTTCCTCGTCCCTTTCCCAAGCCCATTCTTTCCTCCCTGTTTCTTACCAAGCATCAGCCTTGCTGGCCCCCTCTGAGGTCCCGAGACACACCGTACTCCTTTTTGCCTTGGGGGCCTAGGCTCTAGCTGGTTGCTTGTCCCCGAATGCTGTTGGTTAGTTCCTGGCCATCATTCAGAGCTTAGCTTAAATGGACCTCTCTCTCTAGAATGGCCCTTCTAGATGGTCTACTCATCTCAAGTAGTATACTTCCACCCTGTGTTAAGTTTTTGCACACTTCATATTGCTAGCCTGGACTTTTCTCGTGCCCTTATTTTCTGTCTCATCCCACCAGAATGTTAGCTTCATGAGAATAGAGACCTTTGTGTCTTTTTTCCAGCTGTGTCCCCAGGACCTGCACCAGTGCGTGCCCTCTGGCAAGCATTAACTGAATATTTGTTGGATGGTTGAGTTTCCAAAAGTCTTGTATTTTGCTCCATATGGTCTGACATCTTCTCTATTACTGTCTGCTTTGTTACATAATTTTTTGTAACCATGCAGCTCATTCATAAGTACTGAGTTTTCAAAGGCGATGTATGTTTAGTATGTGATTCACTCTTTAAAAATTCTAGACTTTTGAGTGTATCCTGTGACTCAAATAATGTATTGATGGGAAAACTTTCAAGTAGTCAACTATTTTACCAAGTCAATGGCATCTATGACTAATAGACATTACTTAGAGACAGTCCTTATTATTCCATGCACTTTACATATATTAACTTTTAATTCTCATATAACCCTGTGAATCTGGAGCTATTACTGTCTCCATTTTGCAAATGGGCTGGATGTATTCGTTTTCCAATTCTGTGTAACAAATTACCATAAACGGAGCGGCTTAAAAGAACCCCTATTTACTATAAGCTCACAGTTCTGTGGGTCCGAAGTCTGGGTAGAGCTCACTGTGTTCTCTGAGCAGAGTCTTACCCAGTGAAATCAGGGTGTTTGCTGGGCTGGGCTCTTGTGTGGAGGCTTTGGAGGAAAATCCACTCCCAAGCTCATTTGGTTTGGTGACAGAATCCAGTTCCTTGTGGCTGTAGATCTGAGGTTGCTGTGTCCTTGCTGAATCTCAGCTCTTAAAGGCTGCTCTCATTCCTGAGCACATGACCCCCTTGTGCTTTGAGTCTCTGATTTCCTCTTCTGCTTTCAGCCAGGGGAAACTCACCTAATGGGGTCAGGCCCAGCCATATACACCCTTATCTTACGGTCAATTGACTTGGCCTTCATTACGTCTGCAAAATCCCTTCCCCCAAATAGATTAGTGTTTTCTTGAATACCCAAGATACAAGACTGAGACTATCATTATTGTCCAAACAATAATTAAGTCCAAATTATAATCCATGCTCACAAATGATCTTAATTAGAAAAACTTCTAGAGAGCCACAACAAGTGTTTCTTTTTTCTTCTTCATTTTTACCACTTGACAGTGACGGGGATCACTTAACAGCAAGAATGTTGTCGGTTTAAGTCTAACACGGTGCTTTTGGGGGGGTAAAAGATGAGGTGCCAGGACTGACCTTGAGCAGTTGTAAAATACGGCTCCTGGCTCGGCTCTCCGCAGAGGTGCTGGCAGAGGCCCATCTTGTTCCAAGTGAATGAATCAGAGAGAATGGAATGTGATTTATTTGAGTTGGTGTTCCAAGAGATGAGCGTCTGTGCCATTCTGAGGAGGACAGCTGCTTTTTACAACGTCGTCTTCTTGGAAAGGCCCTGTGTGCCTGTGCTCCCTGTGGTATAGACCAGGGTCAGACCTGCAGCTCCCCATGGCCAGAGCTCCTAGCTGGCACTTAGGAACAGTCCTCTGCTCTGCACTTGGGCCAGTGTTTCCTGGAGGGCTGGGGTTTGCAAGGCTGCTGGCCCTTGCCGTCAACCAAAACATCCTCGGTTCTGAGGTTCCTTCATATTTTAATTCATATGAAGAAAAGATGTAAACGTGAGATTCTGGATTGTTTTTGCACCTAAAGAATTAGGTTACTGCCTAATGTGTCAGATATCGCCTCACACCAGGCTATGAGTCCAAGTAAACAGTAAAGTTCAGAACTGGAGTGGACCTTTGGGATCATCTGGTCCAGGGATTCCAACCCCGACATGCCTGGACACCTAAGGCATCCAGAATTAGAACCCATGGTCTTTGTGTACAAAATTTTGTGTGGTGTATACTTCTATGGCTCTTTAGCAGAGCTGTCTGTAGCTTTTGTCAGACCCTCAAAGACATCTTTGTGTACCCCAAATTAAGAACAACTGGTCTGAGGAACTACTGTATAGTACGGGGAACTATATTCAGTATCTTTTTAATAATCAATAGTTGTTAAATTTGGGACTTTCTGAAGATGATAAGAGGACTTTTGGAGAATGACTAAACCCATACTCTGGCGTGAAGAGAATTTTTACCTCATACATGGGAGACACCAAGCTATAGACTATCCAGAAGACCTAAGCCAATGGGGAGACAGGCTGTGATCCCAGATCGGAAGACTCAACGTAGTAAAGATGTGAATTCACCCCAATCGATGATGTGCATTTCCTTTCAAAATCCCATCAGGATTTTTTAATAGATACAGAAGAGCTGACTCTAAAATTTGTATAGAAAGAAAGAGCAATAGCTAAAACAATTTTGAGAAAGAAAAATAAAGTTGGAGGAATCACATTACCTGGATTTAAGACATCATTCAGACTGTGTGATATTGGAGAAGGGATGAATACATAGATCAATGAAAACAGAGCAGGAAGTCCAATACAGGTACACACAAATATGGCCAACTGATCTCCAAAATAAAAATTATTGAAGGAAGAATCCTCCTTTCAACTAATGGCGTTGGAACAATTGGACGTCCACAGGCAAAAACCAAAATCAAGCAAACATAAAAGAACCTTAATCTAAACCTCACACTCTGTAAAAAATTAACTTAAAATTGATCATAGATCTAACTATAAAATACGGTACTCTAAAACATTGAGAATAAAACAGGAGAAAAATTTTCGTTACCCAGACCTAAGGTTAGGCAAAGATTTCTCAGATATGAGACCAAAAGCACAATCCATAAAGAAAGAAATCAATCTATTGGACCTCCTCAAAATAAAGAGTTCTGCTCTGTAAAAGAAGCTGTGAAAGAGGATGAAAAACACAAGCCACAGTCTGGAGAAAATATTTGCAAATCACATATCCGATTTAAAAAGCTGCATCCAGAATGTATAAAGGCAGCTCTGAAGTCAACAGTAACAACGCAAATAATCCAATTAAAAAGCACGTAGGGGCTTCCCTGGTGGCGCAGTGGTTGAGAGTCCGCCTGCCGATGCAGGGGACGCGGGTTCGTGCCCCGGTTCGGGAAGATCCCACGTGCCGCGGAGCGGCTGGGCCCGTGAGCCATGGCCGCTGAGCCTGCGCGTCCGGAGCCTGTGCTCCACAACGGGAGAGGCCACAACAGTGAGAGGCCCGCGTACCGCAAAAAAAAAAAAAAAAAAAAAAAAAAAGCACGTGGAAGATTTGAACAGACAGTTCACCAAAAAAGATTCACAGATGACAAGATGCACGTGAAAAGCTGTTCAACCTCATTAGTCATTAGGGAAATACAAAATAAAGCTATGAGGAGAGACCATGCTCACCCACCAGACCAGCTAAAATAAAAACTACTGACAATAGCAGTGCTGGTAAGGATACAGAGCAACTGGTCCCTCATACACACATTGGTGGAGATGCAGAATAGATGGTACAGCCACTCAGGAAGACAATTGCGCAGTTTCTTAGAAAGATATCACTCTATATATATACATCTTATAAAGATAAAGATACCTATATCTGTATCTATATATCTGGTACCATATGAATCAGCAATCCCACTGCTGGGAATTTACAACAGAGAAATAAAAACTCGTGTCCATGCAAAAACCTGTACACAAATGTTCCCAGCAGCTTTCTTTGTCAACACCAGTTCAGTCCTTCAACAGGTGAATGCGTAAACAACCAATGGTATATCCATGCAATGGAAGAGCCTTAGAAAGAAAAAGAAGCAAATATTGCTACACGTAACTTGGGTGGATCTCAAGGCCGGGTGCGCACACGTGAGTGTGTTGAAGCTATCTTGGAATACACTAGTACTTTTGTGTCCTCAGTCGTTTCCCAGCAGAGCCCAGGAAGCTCTGTGCCCAGCCTTCCCCAGCTCTTTGCAGGGTATCCCCTTGGAGTCCGTCTGTGGTGTCCAGCCCCACAGCAGGGCATACTCTATCTCACTGATATTTACCCAGCAGCCTTCCCTTCGGGGAACTGGGCTTGACCCTCCATCCAACCTGGGCCACCGCTGGCAATCCTCTCTAGGAACTGTCTTCCCTTTCCTATGCTTCTTCTCCACATCCCAAATCCTACCTCTTCTGTCCCTCTAATGCATTACCATAGTGAAAAGTGCCACCTCCCCATCAAAGGGGACATTAGTCTGTAATGTTTTAGGGTTTTTCATAGAAAGACTATAATCGTGTACTACTTGTCACTGCATTTTAAAAATTGGTGTCATTTTTCTTTTATTACAAATGATGAAACATACAAGAGCATGTAAATCAGGTCTGCATTGGCCCCTCCCCACAGGTCAGCGTCCTGTGTTGCCCATGAGGTCCCCCTCGCGGAGGCCAAGCCTTCCGCATGTGCAGTAGGTCTGGTCCTTCCTCCTACTGGACCAAATTCTTTTTCCCTCTGGTTCTCTCCTGTAGCATCAATTTTTTTTCCTTTCTGGTAAATCATTTCTTTCAGTGAGTTTACAGACGAGCTATTATTTCTCTCATCTTATGGAAAAGGAAATTTCTCGTGACCCCATTTCCCCTCCAGTTTTAGCTCCATTTCTCGAAAGCGGTGTCTCTTCTCACTGTCTTCTGTCTCTCTCACCCTTTCTCCAACTCCACCCAGACCTTCACCCCATTCTCCCCAGCGAGACCTCCTCTTGCCGAACTCACTGACGCTCTCCGTCCCCACCTCACGTGACCTCTCAGCAGTGATTTACAGGGGATCGTTCTCTCCTCTTAAAGCCCCTTCTTCACTTGTCTTCCTCCCACCTTGTCCGCTCCTCCCGACGCCGCCTCCATTTCTTTCCTGCTGACTCCTCGTCACCCCGCTACCCCTGAAAGATGCAGGGCCCTGGGCTCAGTTCTTGCTTCCTTTTTCTACCCTCGTTCTTCTGGGAATTCCTCCAGCCTCCTGGCTTTACAGACTATATTCCATCTAATTGAAGATGCCCTCAATTTTAAAAGCACCACTGAGTTCAGCTCTACCAAGGATGGAAAAAACACTGCCCATTAAACTCTAACCTCCCATCATTCCAATGTCCATCATGTCCCATTGTTCTAAGAGTCCCTGAGCTGCTCTGGGGTGAGTGGCACAGCTTCTCTGTCCCAAGCCATTGGGGTTGGGGGCGGGGTTCACACTCTTTTCTCTGTTCCTTTCCCCCAGCTCTCTTCATTGCCCAGCCTGTGGGATCATAGAGAGGTACTGTGACCAGCCCTGCCACTTATAGGGGAACTTACCCCGTGGGGTTGTGCAGTGTACAACATGCACAGCTGTGTATTGTTACCTGGCTTCACCCACTCCTACAATGTTTTCTTCTCTCTTCATAATACCCTGTCCTCGACTTTTGAAACTTAAAAGCAAGAATGAGACTCTTTAGTTCTGTGCATTCTTCTCTGTCATCCCTGAGGCAATGGCAATACCCTTGAGCCCATTACCATGGCTAAAAGTAGTGATGTCCTAATTGACATGGGCCCGGGAGCCCAACCCAGAATCAGTCACAGTGGGATTCTCTTGTTTTGCTTCATCCAATCAAATTTATCCCTTGGGTATGGGTTGTGGAGTCAATTCCAACCAAACGTCAAGGCTGCTGCCAACAGGGAGGGATGGAATGAATATGGGGGCATCCATGGGGTCTGCTTCACAGGGTCAAAGGCCAGGGAGGGTGTTTTGCAGATGGAGGAGACTTGGGCCTGTGTTTAGGCCCGTGGACAGAAAAGGTTAAGGATGATGGAGGGAGAGGGCCTATGTGTGATTAGGAGCAAAATCCTGGAGAAGAAGTGAGGCGGAGAGAGGGGGAGGGGCTCGATTTGAAATGAGGGACGGATCTTCTCCCTCAAAGGGGGGTGGTGATGAGATCCGTTAGTCAAGTGAAAGGAGGACCGCTGAGGATATCCCTGCCACCCTCATGTCTCATGTGGGGTGAGCACCGTCTTGGCATGTGCAGCGTCATGGGACTCTTTGGGAAGTGTCAGGGGATGATCCTATTTGACTCTTTGCATTAATGAGAATTGTTACCATCTTAAGGGGTAGGGCACTTCAAGGCTAGGGTTTTTATTCACTTCTCTAATGAATAGAAAGCACGTCTACCTTACACATATCTGCAGAATTTGGGAGAACACATCATGCGGTAAGGGGATGTATGTGCAAAGGTTTTTTAAAAAGTCCTTCCTGGGGATCCCTGTGGCCTGGTGGTTAGGAATGTGGCCTCTGACACCAAACGGCCTGGGTTCACATCTGGGCTCTGCAACCCTGGGCAGGCTGCTGGCCTTCTCTGTGCCTCGGAGTCCTTGCTAGACGTGGGGATGATGTCGCCACCTTCCTCACAGGGCTGTTTTAAGGATCAGAGGTCATCATACCTGTGTGTGTTTAGGAGACTGACTGGCACATATTAAATACTCTTACACGTGAGCCATCAGTATTTGTAAGAATCCTGTGACAATGCTAGTATGCACTGTCTTTAGACCGTTCGCTGGCTTTAGGAGTGAAACTTGTTTATTTTCCTAAGTCACGGAAACCTAAATTCTTCCAGTGCTATCTTCATTGGGGAAAAAGCATGCCGATGTTTAAAACGTGTTTCCATGTAGCCACGTTTAAAATGTCATCATTGGTTCCTTTCTGGTGAACTATGCAGAAGTGAATCCTCTCTAGAACATTCCGTATTAACAATCATGGGAGGTGGTGCTGATTTGCCTTAATAAATGATTTATTTATGAATGTATTGATGGCAGCCCCTTCTCACACCGGTGCCCTTTCCCACTTCCTGGCCCGGATGAGAAGAGCTTTGGAAGGAGGGGCAGTCAGGAATTGACACAGTATTCCTGGGATTATCCGATGCAACACGACATGGAGAACACAGTTCCACTGTCCTTCCACCGTGGTGGCTCAAGGCTCCTGCTATAAGAGGAGGCCTTGCCCTGGAGGACTCTGGAAGCTTCACTGAAACAGCGTGGCTGAGGAAGAAACCACTGGTAAAGCAATGACGCCTCTGGTAGGGCACTTCCGGCAGGAGGGAGTGGCTGTCCCTTGGAGCCTACCTTTCCCAACTGTTTCAAATTTCTTTAATTCATTCCTGGTGTTTTATTTTCAATTAATAAGTTTTCAGTTCCCCCAGGGATTAATGAGTTGACCTAATACAAGTCTTCATAAGTAGAGGCTGGCTTTCTACATATAGCACAAAAATAACAATTCACAATCCCTGCTTCAATAGCCCTCACAGCCTCCTGGCATCAATGCCTGCTTCTCGTGGGGCTGCTAGACCCTCATGTCCTAAGATGTGGACAGGCTGCTCACAAGCCCACCGCACCCACCCCCGTTCCCACTCTCCCCCCAAAGAAAACACACTGCAACGAACTACACAACATAGCTCTTCTGAAATTCCAGAAAACCAACAGGCTTTCCACTCTCCTGGAAAAAAATCAAAAACCAAAACACTGCCAGAAACACGAATATTTGGCCAGTTGACTAATATACTACAACTTTCACAGGGACCTCAAAGCACTTGGTGTTGTCTGATAGAAAATGCCCCGATTGTCCTGTTGAAAGAACTGGGATCTAGAGTAACGAACAAGTATTATTTCCCTAAAATGAATCCAGCTGTAAATGGAGAATAGGTTTCCTGACCCCTCCCGGGTGCACACAGATGCCGCTTGCCCGGGTCTTCTGTCCTCTTCCAGAGCACCATTTCCTCATTTGCCCTCTGTGCTTTAGGGGTATCAGAGTGTGGCCCGCACAGTGATAGGTACTAAGTTAGAAAGGGTGAAGGGCACCAGTGTTCCCCCGTGGTCTTTCATGGGTCACCCTCCAGAAACCAGGGTGGGCCTGATGAAGCCACAGCCACGCTTCCTGGTTGCTCAACATCACACAGATCCTGCTCTTCCGTTGCCTCTCATAATTTAAAAATGTGGGAAGCTGTGGAAAGCTGCCCCACCCCCGGGATCATTCCAAAGAAAACTGGGAGGCTGAAGCTAGTCTCAGTTCTTGCATGGAAACATTCATCAATGGTTTTTAAAATTGCCAGGGTTCTACTTTCATTTCATCCCTTGGGACTTGAATATTCAAATCTGGCATAGTCTTGAAGCCTGAAAGATGGATTGAAGAGAGTTTGTACATCACTTGATCCTAAAAACAGGGCATACAACGTCTTAATAAATAGCTTTGAAGAGGTCACGATTTTAGAGCCCGTGATTTATTACTCTATCAGAGGAAGAGGTGCAGGAGAAAACATGCACTGAAATAAGCACGACTAAGGGCAAACTAACCTCCTGGTAGGAGAAGATAATACCTCATTCCTCTCTCCCCCTGAAATGCTCTGAAAAGAGCAGTTTTTAGTGCAGGAGTTTTGCAATCCGTTACAAAATTTCAGTGTCTATTGGAGGTTCAAATGCATAGGAAGTTCATGCATTTTCTATTTCAGCTGTTCCCAGATCTCCTAAATAAAGCATTTCCCTAGTGTAGGCTCCCAGGGCTACATGTAGGGCAGTGGCTGGGTCTGCTTGCTGGGGTCAGGAAGGCTGTTCTTCCAGGAAGGGCTGCAAAGACCCTGGGAACGGGACCAGCCCAGCTCACAAGTATGAAGAGAATGTCGGGAGAGGAAGTGGTGGCTGTGAGTCAGCATGAGTCATCTCGTTCCAATGAGAATGAAGATTGAGGTGTGCGCCTTTTTTTTTGAGTCTCAATCGTGTGGACATCATTGGGAATGGAGGGAAATAACTGACTGTATGGTCGTTGCTTTTTAAGTTTCAAACTGACATTCCAGGCGGGCTGTGCCTGAGCCAACATCTGCTTTCACATCTTCACAGCCTGGTCCTGGGAAGGTGGAGCTCTCAGCTTCTCCCTGGTGAGTAGGTTTCTGTCACTTTCATGTTCATTTCTGCAGTTTGCCTCAGAGTCTCAGCTCTAGGAAAGCTGAGGGGTCTTGGAGTTCAGACGTTGTGTTCCGTTCAGACGTTGAAGATCTTTGACTTTAGAAAGGTGGCTCTCTGCCCTCGTTCCCTGTAGCTACTGTCTGTGAGCCTGATTGTTTGGAGTTTCTTAGCGGTTCATTGTGAGAATGTTCATCCTGTACTACCGAGGAGACAGTGATGCTCGGCTGGTTTAAAAGCTGTTTGAGACTCCTCTGTGGAGCCGAAGGGAAGTTCAGAGGTGGAGGTGGGTGACTAACTCAGGGGTGCTGAGGCCGGGCTGGCTTCCGCTTCTCGGAGGTGGAGGAAAGACAGCTTCTAAGCAATTTCTGGCCGCGTGGTCTGAGCTGCCCACGTTCAGTGCAAGAAATACAATAAAGAGGCAGAATTTTGGCTTTTCTCTCTACGAGCATGAGAAAGATTCCGGGAGCTTATTTGGTGTCTCTCGCCTTTCCTTAACGCTGTAAGTCACACACAATAGTAAAATCAGAAAGAAAATGATTCCGCGGACATTGGGGGGCAGGGGGTGAGGAAGGGGGAATTGAGTGGTTCTGAGACCTGACTTGACCTCCGTATGTGTTTCTCAAGCTGTTAACATTCTGATAAAGCTTAGCTTTACTGTCAAGTAAGATACAGGAAACTTTTTTTTTTTTTCGAACGTCGTCTGCTTACTGTAAATGAAACGGTTAAAATGTCATAAATACCTTATGGTAAACAATTTTCAAATTTGCTTAAAAATCTGCACATCAGTAAGCAGGGTATGACAGAGCTTTTTCAGTACAGTCATTTGAGTGTGTGGGCTTCCTGGGTTAATAATGAGTCAGCGCCTGATTTCTAAAATTGGAGCAGCTGAGAGAACATTCGATTTGCCCCCAGCACCCGTGTGGTGGCTGGCGGGCCCCCTCTAGGAGGATTCAGCTGTTTGGTCTTCCGTTAAAACCAACTTTGGATGCCTCCCCTGTTTTGGTGACGCCTCCAGCTTCGGTCCCAGTTCTGCCATGTGCGGCTGGAGGGGTTCCCTGTGCCGGACCATCTCCTTTGGCTGACGTTGATGGTTTGTAGGTTACACCATGACCGGATTGGTTGAGTATACGGTTGGTTCAATTAAGAATCCAGAGTTTATGAGAGGCTGCCGTGGCCCAGGGCTGAAGCTGTCCTGGCTGAGGGACCCAGTGGGAGAGGCGGTCACCGTGTGAGCTTCAAAGCCCAAGTGCTGCAGGTGACACGTGGCTTGGGAAGATTGTCAGCTTAAAATCCGAGAGCGGGATTCCGAGGAAGAAAACCTCCCTCCAGTTTTATCCTTCTTATCTATAAAATGAGAAAACTATTAAGAAAATTTTTAAAAAATTAATGATTGGGTTGCAGGCTAGCAGCTCAAGGGCCCAGTGCAGGCCTGTTTGAATCCATCCCCCCCACTAAGTTCTGCTGACCTGCCCGGGACTGATTTCTCGTGTTCTGATGACTGTTGTTAGGGATCCCATATTCTTTGGGTCACAGGCCCTGATGAACCCTCACGTCTCAAGGCTCTGATAGCCTTGGGCTTCCAGACCGTGCGTGACACCACCCGTTTCAGGGGACGCCTGGGAGGACTCAGAGAACCAGCGTCTGCCAAGTGCGTAGAAGAGGGTCTGGACTCAGAAGGGACCCCCTCAATGTTAGCTCTGCTAGCTTCTCTTCTTACCTGTTACCCTAAAGGTATCTGGGCTCCCCGAGTTAGTGTCTTGACATTTTCAAGCAAGATCCTGCGATTCCAGTGGGATCAGCGGTGTTCCAAGGCTGAGCCACAGCCATACAAGTGTCACCTTGGGGCCCCAGCCAGGCAGAGACCAGGGGTTTCCAAGGTGGGAGACCTGCCCAGTGTCTTTTTCTTGGTGAGTAATCTTCATAAGCGCTCAGAGAAATGCCATCTTCATGGAGAGAAGAGCCCGTAAAAGGAGAAATGCCTTAGGAAGTGCCTCTGTGTTCCATGTCTGCCTGCACTTTCTCCTGTCCTCGTTTCAGAGACCACACCAGGTATCAAACTTGTGTTTATCACTGTCTTTAAATCCTCCCGGATAAGCACTGTTGGGTAGTGGCTTTGAAGTGGCTGATTTTATCCTAGACATTGATTCTGTCATGTAGAAGTCAGGCAGTTGTATGGATGCTAGAGGTCCACTGGTCTCTTACCCATGAAACATAAGCCTGTGATGAACTGCTGTTATCATTTCTGTAATCGGGAGAAAGAGTCATTTAAAAAGGTCAGAAATAAGGCCATGGCTAGGTCTGAAAAGAGAGCATTTAGTAACGTGATTTGCTGCGTTGTCATGTTTTTCTAACTACCCAAAGATGCTGATTCTAAGTGTGGATGCAGGCAGGGAGTAAAGAGGGAAACATTCTACGATAGAAACTGAGCAGGCGTTTTAAAAGGACATCCTGGTCCCCCACTCTCCACTCCTAGTCAACACCCCGACCTGGGCTCTCATTACCTCCTGCCACGAGGTTTCCATGGTACCCGATAGGGGTGTGTATGTGTGTGTGTGTGTGTGTCCCTCTGTTTGGCAGTTTGGGCAAGTTTCTTAACTTCTTGGTGTCCAACCTTCATCATCGTGAAATGGGAATATAATAGCACCACCCTCGAGGGTCTTTGTAAAGATCAGTGATAATTGGCACACAAGTTACAAGGAGACTCAACAGCCATTAAGTACACATTCAGTGATTTAGAAATATACCCACACGCCTTCCCATCTCTCCCTGGGCCCGGAACCCTGGGAATCCAGAAGGAATTGGCTCTCATGCCCCCGAAGTAAGATCCTGTCTGTGTCATGAATTACATGGCATGTTCTGTATTTGCAGGATATTTATTGATTAGGTGAACGGGAAGTGCTTCTTGGTTCTCTCCAGGAATACCTGGGCTTCTAGATGTCACGACCATCATCACGACCATCATCGTCGTCACACTTACCCTTCACATCGTCACAGTGAGAACAGCTCCCATCTCATTCAGCTCCAACCGTATGGTAGTAACTTTCTGTATATTACCTTTAACCCCCTCCTCCCAGCATACACACATACCCACCCTGGAAGGTAGAAAGGATGGCCAGTTACTCAACTCACTGGAGGTCCAGGATTCCCAGGCGGGTGTATCAGGCAGAGCAGTTGCTTCAAGGAGTGCATGGGTGATGGGAGAGCCCCTTACCCCCATCAGGAGAGGAGAGTCAGGAAAAGCAGGGGCCCACGAGAGTTCTGTGCATCATCCAGCAGACTGCGGCCACGAGCCAGAAAATACAGGACCACTGAATTCAGACCTGCCCCCGGGGTGGAAGCAGCTGGATTCTGTGTTCATGCTTCCTGTCTTAAAGCCAGCTACAGTCAACTTCTGGTTATTTGAAAATCATCACAGTATATGGAGCTGACTCATATTGAAAATATTAAGTAAGACACACTTAAAACTAAAACCCGGGGGCACATAACAGGACCTTTCCTTGTTGATTCTGGAGGTATTCAAGTCTCAAAAGCCAGGCCTTTACAGTCATTCTGCAAGGCTCCAAGAGAAGTGTGTCCCTTTGCTCCGTCTGCCCTCTCCAGAATGGCCCCGTCAAAGTAAGGCGCCAAGTGCACTGTCCATCTCCTTTCTGAGTTTAGGCTTTGCATCCTGGGCACTGGCTCCAGCGTGTATGTCAGTCTTAAATGGTACCGCTTTGTGGGGAGTTTTTCCCTGCAGCTGCCACTTGTGCCATGATCCAGAGGACCCTCTGCCCAGCGCCATGGGCGGGGCAGTGCTGCGGGGCAGGGTATGGGCTCCTACCAGACTCAGGAGGGTTCTGGTTAGACCACAGAGCTCAGGCAGGGAGAAGCCAACAACAGATCAGAAGGAAGTCGAGGCCGCAGGAAGGAGGGTTGGGTGGGATGCTTGGCTGTTCTCAGAGGATTACTCTGATTAAAAAACAACAACAACAACAACAAAAAAAGCTGGTTTTATTGCATCTTGTATAATTGGAAAAGCTAACAGTGATGGCCAGTCTTATCCATTACAGTTTTCTTGCCTATCTTTTGCTTTCAGGATTGATTATCCTGCAAGTAAAGACTTCTGCTACAGGGACTTTTAGCCCTTCTAGCCACCCTGTCCTTTCAAAAATGTGTCATACTTAAAACTTTGGAATTTTTAATGATGGCAGAAATGTATCATTTTAGCTATTCTCACTGGACAAATCATTTATAGAGTGTGAGAGGGATGCATGGGTTTCTATCAGTTCAGCTGGATATAAAGGGGCATAAAGGGAAATTACAAAATAACAGTGCCTCCAGCAAGTGTTAGATTTACTTTCTCTCAGGTAGAAAAAGACAAAGCAAGCTGTCTGTCCAGGGTGAAGGTCAAAGGGCAGTCAGTTCCTTCATCTCTCTTCTCTACCATCCTTAGCATTGGCTTTCTTCCTCAAAATTGTCTTATGGTTTTATCAAGGCTGCTAGAGCTCCAGCCATCACCTCTGCATTCCACACAGGAGGAAGGAAGGTGGTGGGGGCAAAAGCCTAAGAACCCTAGATGTCAGGCTCCTTTAAAGAGCCTTCCTAGAATCCCCAAGTAACCCTTTCTGCCTAAGTCTTTGACTGGCCCCCTATCTGTAGAGGATCCTGGGAAATGTTGTTTTTTAACTGGGCACATTGCTGCCCCTGACAACAGGGGTTGTTGACAACACAGGAAGCAGAGGAAAAAGGATATGAGAGGGGCAAAAAGCAGACATGAAATAACCACGTTGCTCTCACTGGACGTATCAGGAGGGGGGTACAAAGAGACTGTGGCTTCCAGGGCTTTGAACAACTGGAGGAGACATTCAAAGGGACAGAAATCACTTGTTTGATTTTTTTGTTATATCTAAGTAGGATTTCTTTTCATTCATGCATTTAGCAAATATTTCTCATTTATCCAATAAAATAATGATAATTCGAGCACTGCTTTGTTTATGGAGTGTTTACTTGGTAGCAGGCATGGTTATGGATGCTCTGTACATATGACCTCACTTAGTCCTCACATAACTGTGTGCAGATTCTATCAAGTATCGTCCCCATCACCCAGATGAGGAACTTGGGGCACAGGAGGGTTTAAGGAGATGAGTACGGTCACACTGTTAGTAAGTAGAGGAGCTTGGCTTTGAACCCAACCGTCTGGTTCTTGGACCCAGAGATGTGAACCGGCAGACAGGTCTCTCCTATTTATATCTTTCTGGTGAAACAGACATAAATAAATCCAATAAGGTCAGGCCGCCATAGATGCCCCAGGAGACCGGCCCAAGGAAGTGGGGAGCCCTCACTTCTGACAGCACCTCCTGCCTGGGGAAGACGCATTATAGAATCGGGTCCAAGCTGAGCATTCTTCCCCCGCCCCCACGTCCCCACTAGGGGACACACCAGGAATCTCAGCTATGTCTGGGCTCATGACTCGCCCCTTTCCTCACAGCCAGCTACTCGGCCTCCTGAGTCAGGACCACGCCCTTCCAGTCCCGAGGGTGCAGCAAGGAAACTGCCCAGACCTGGCTTCAAAGGCTGGGCAGGGTTCCAGCGAAGAGCAGAATGGCTGAAGTAGAAGAGGTTGGGCTTCAAGGGGCTGCAGTTTATTCACATCACTCAATCTGATCAAAGGCGAGAGAAGGGGAAACTGTCACATTCTCCACTCCACACAACTGCCTTTATCTAGTGACACAATCAGGGCCAGGAGGATGCATGAGGACAGGAAGGATTTGGGGAAGGAGGAGTGTTTGCTGTTACCCCACCTTGGACCTAAGGCCCCTCCTGTACTTTGCTTGCTCTGCACCATCCCAGGGCCTTTTCCCTCCAGCTCCTGTATAGATGGGGCGGCCAGTGGAAGACATAGTCTGCAGTGGGGTAGCTGGGGATTTTAGGAAAGCTCCTTAAAGGACCTTGACATCTAAGAGGCTTAACCTTTTCCCCTCAGGTCCCTCCTTCCTCCTGTGTGGAATGCAGAGGTGATGGCTGGAAATCCAGCAACCTCCTTGAAACCATAAGACAATTTGGAGGAAGGAAGCCAGTGCTAAGGCTGGCAGAGCCAGCAGATGGAGCAGGTTTGGGAGGCCAGGAGCTTTACCTGGAGATGTGACTCTTTTTGGAGTGGGTTTACCTGCATGATGCAGAGAGAGGTGGGAGAAATCACTGATGGAGAAATTCAATCTGTGGGTCAACTAGGAGGGTCCATAGGGTCGTCAGCGTCCCTTCTGTGTGCAGCTGCATTTCATATCTCTGGTATAACAGGCAAAGGCTCAGGGCTGCAGAGTGACTTCCATGGCCCTCAGGTGCCTTTGCCTTCGTGGGCCCTTCCTGATGAAAAAAAGTATCATGACTGTCTTGGTACAAAGATGCATGTCATCCAGACTGGATTTATTATTATATATTCAATTTCATTATACTCAGGTTTTCCTTCTGATGTGAAAATAAACTAAAACATTTTATTTTGAGAGTATTATGGGCCCAAGGCCTTGTCCCCTGTGTGCCCAGTGCAGAGGAAGGCCCTGGGAGGGCCTCATCCTGGAGAATGGAGGCTGGTCCCAGTGGGGGGGTGTGGGGTGGCTTCTGGACTGTGGGTGATCCCCTGGACTATGGGTGGCTCTCTAGACTGTGGGTGGTCCTTTGGACTATGGGTGACCCTGGCAGTGCCTCTGAGGGTGGCAGGCGGGTCTGGCCTATTGTGCATAGCTGGAGAGCCTCAAGTCAACTTTGGAAATGACGACGTGGGTTTTCAGATAAGGATTTGCAGAGCAGAGTCATCTACCCCGCGTCCATTTTTACTTCCCCTTTCCTCTTTCTCCCTGTAATTGCTCCACTCATTCAATGGGTTTGTTCAGGGGGTAAGGGTTTCAGCCTCCAATGCTAAGGCATCAAAACTGGAACACTCCTTTATTCTCCAAATCTCTAAATTACATTAAATCTGTTCCAAGCTTACCCTGCCCCTACTTTACCTCCTCAACCTGCCCGTTGGGGAATTCAGATTCTGTTATGATTAGGGATCCCTGTTCGTCCTGGTATCACCAAACAATCCTGGGGCTACCCGGTTCCAGAAAACCGGGGCTGGAGGTGGGGGGAGTCCACTGAGGCGGCCGCCAGCACTGCTGCTTCAACGCTGAAGACTTGAAGGAGTCAAGATGAGGCCCCAGAGCTACTCAGGGTCCTGCTCCAGCCGAACGGGGACCCGCATGACCCAGGGCTCTGTCACCTGACCGCAGAGCCCTGCCTGGAGGTGCGCCACCGCTCCCGGGGCCTTGGCGTGAGCTCGCAGCCCCTGTAGCTGCCCTCGGCTGTGTCCGGTGGGAGCGCCTTCTGCGTGCCTTTGCGGCCTGCTGCTGGACCTCTACTAACCTGGGCCTCCGTCTTGGCCGTGATGACAGAGGGGAAGAAACAGAAGACGCTCGGGGGACCCATGGGAGTCACATGGTGTCCTCTGTGGCTTCCCAAACCTCCAGGGCAAGCCGTCCAATGAGTGACTGCAGCCACATGTGGCTAGTGTGACTGGGCACTGAATTTAAATGTTTACTTCATTTCAATTAATTTTTTTTATTTTTTTGTGGTACGCGGGCCTCTCACCGTTGTGGCCTCTCCCGTTGCGGAGCACAGGCTCCAGACGTGCAGGCTCAGCGGCCATGGCTCACGGGCCCAGCCGCTCCGCGGCACGTGGGATCCTCCCGGACCGGGGCACGAACCCGTGTCCCCTGCATCGGCAGGCGGACTCCCAACCACTGCGCCACCAGGGAAGCCCTCAATTAATTTAAATGTAAGGGCACATAGCCACATGTGGCTAGTGGTTACGCTATCGCACAGCACAGATCTAGAGCTTGTTTTCCTAATCCGGGCAGCTTTGAGCGTCGGGCTGTCACCCTGATGAAGGATGTGGCACTGGGGTGAAAGTTCAGAACTGGGCACCGCGTGTGCTGAGGTCCCCTGGAGGGTGGGTGTCCCTCCCAGGCGGAGAGCCCTTCAGCCAGGAGCTGTGGGCCAGGCAGGTGGGGGGCCAGGGCCTCTGCCACCAGTGGCCGTGAGCCTCAATATCCCCATCTCTGGGGGATAAAACCTCAAGTGACTCTCGGGGCCTCGAGGGCCCCAGCTGAGAGGCCTGTCCAGGAGGAAGCCAGGGCTGGGTGCCTGACCCCTGGAGCATTTCTGCCAGTGGGGTTGATGACTTTTTCGAGGTGCGGGGGCCTCAAGTGAGGAGCACACAGCCTGACCGTCTGTGCATATTTGATAGTGAACTTTCCCGTTTGGGGATAGGCATCCTTAGTTTTGTTTGCGTGAAGCCATTCCAGGGACTGAGCTCAGGCGTGGTTCCTGTCACTGGCCTCCTACACATCCCCCAAGTGTGTCTTTTGACTCTTTTGCCTTTTTAAGAGAGAAGCATTAAACTGTGTTCAGCCATCATTGACAAGAAACACGCAAGCAGCGGGGAGATGATCTACCCGGGGGGGAAGATGGCAAACCTCGGTCCCCGGCCTCGCAGCTCTCAGCACAGCATACGTTCTCTCGGGCACAGATGATGTCCTTGCACACGTATGGGATCGTGGGCTGAGACGCACTGCCATCCCTCCCCTGAGGCACCCCCCACCAAATTCCAAGATTTCGCTCCTGGCGGCTCCCCCAGGCCCGGTGCCGGTTGCTCTCGGTTCGTGGACCGTCTGTCGGTGGGGAGGCTGTGGGGCACTGTGATGAAGCAGCTGCTGGAGCTGGACCTCCAATTAATGCACTGCACACTGCCTGGCAAGTCATCGGTGCCTCCTGACCTCAGTTTCCTAATGTGTGAAATGGGAACAGGAGCAATGAGCACAGAGGATTGTTTCGAGGATGAAAGGAGTTCCTTCATGAAAAATTCTTAGAAAAGTGCCACACATAGTATTTCATAGTATTAGCTTGCAATTGATGCCTTTTTGCCATTTACCTGTTTTAATTTTCCCTTTGTTTTTTTTTTTTTTAAATCAAGGCGTAGATGATTCATATGCCATTTACTCCTGACCTTTCTTTGAGCCCCAGATCTCCACTCCAGCAGTGGTCCATCCACTCCAACCTCGGCATCCGAGGGATTCCACAGGCTTTTTTTTTTCCAGGCTCAGGGGCAGCATGAGCTGTGGAGCCCTAGACCACTGGGGGAAAGAGATTCAATAGTCCATCCTTTCCTTTTTTTAAAATTTTTATTTTATACCGGAGTGTAGTTGATTTACAATGTTGTGTTAGTTTCAGGTATACAGCAAAGTGATTCAATCATACATATACGTGTATCTGTTCTTTTTCAAATTCTTTTCCCATTTAGGTCATCACAGAATATTGAGCAGAGCTCCCTGTGCTCTACAGTAGGTCCTTGTTTGGTATCTGTGGGGTTGGCCCAAAAGTTCGTTTGGGTTTTCTGTAAGACGTTACGGAAAGACCCGAACGAACTTTTTGGCCAACCCCATATTTTCAGTACAGTAGCGTGTACATGTCAACATCCTTTCACGCACTCATTATTCAGCAAATGTTTCTTAGGACCTATGGAGGCAGGGGATGAACAAATGCGATTGTGAGGAGGGCTGCCAGAGGAGGGGGCACAGCAGTGCTGGGCGAGGGTGTCTCCCACGTAAGGGGTGGTCTCTGGTGGTCCCTCTGATGAGAAGACGTTTGAGTGGAGATCTGAGAGGCGTACGGGTGTACGTGTGTGTGCGTGTTGCTTGCCCTTCCTGTGCAGATCAGGCAGCTAGAGTGGAGCCCTGTCTCCCCCTCACCAGCTCTGTGGCCAGGCGCCAGTCACTGAGCGTCTCTGGTCCTCGTACAGCATGTGGGCAAAAGGGGACCCACAATGACAGGTGCTTAACAGCCCAACCTGGAGTCATCATCATCACGAAGACACGCTTCATTTGCCACTGGGAGTTCCCTGGGTTCGAAGGGCACTCCCACCACACTCACAGTCCCTCTGTGTGAGCCCCACGAGGCAGGGGTCCCCAACCCCCAGGCCACAGACCAGTACTGGTCCACCGCGTGTCGGGAATCAGGCCGCACAGCAGGAGGTGAGCGCCTGGGCGAGCGAGCCTTCGCTTCATTTGTCGCTCCCCATTGCTCGCATTACTGCCTGAACCATCCCTGCCCCCCGACCCCGTCCCTGGAAAAATTGTCTTCCACGAAACCGGTCCCTGGTGCCAAAAAGGTTGGGGACCACTGCATAAGACGGGGACACCTTATGGCCTAAGGGGTCATCTGATCTATACTTAAACCCCTTCTCTCCTTCCAGACACAGCTTAACCCAAAGCCTCTTTTCTGGTGTTTGCACATTTTGGACCTAGCTCTGCCCCTGAAGCCGCTCCATCATAGTCACGATCATAATTATCGTCACAATTCAGCACGTCCATTAGCGTTCATTGAGCAATTCTTCTGGCTCCCAAACTGCTGAATGATAACATGAGCCCCAGCTTCTTCCACGCCAGAGCCCTTCCAAATGCACGGACATCAGCACTCGTATTCCAGCTCTTCCCCCATCCTGTGGTTCCTGAAAGATGCAGCAACTGTGACCCCGTGCTGCCCTCCTTGGCACAGGCCGCAGTTCTCTGGTGTCCCTCTACACATGAGCACCATACTCTCCCTTGTAAGGGATACTAGGCTGAGGTCTGGGGCCAACATGCCCATCTGTTGGACCCGCAAGCAGCTGCCATCCTGCTTCTGTGTGGAGACACGTTTAAAGCCACGTCTCTCTCATTTTGCATTTGAGGTGCTGACTTAGTTTTGATTTTTTTTAAACAGAAGTAAAATTTTACATTCTCCTTAGTTTGATCTTCTAGATTTGGCCCATATATTCGCTAATTAAAATGTAAAGCTTCACGTCACCTGCCAGTTGGAGAGGTATCCCTTTTATATCTTTACCAGAAGATCTTTTGAATCAGTGTAGACCAGGAGCAGAGACCTGTGGCACTCCGCTAGTGATCGTCTTTGAGGTTGCCAGCAGTTAACATTCCGGGGCACCTCACCTAATGCAAACAGCTTACCTTGCCGCACAGGTTTCAATCGTGTGGATGAAAGGACGAGGAACATACAATCAGATGTGTGATGTGATCCCATAGACTGGTGGTGCAGGCAGTGATAATTTAGACACTCAGCCAGACTTCGGATGGATAGCCATCCTCCTTCTCTCCCGTTCTGTTCTTTCTTTCCCTCGTCCTCAAGCATGGGGAGCTTAGGGCAAGGCTGGCTAACTCTTGGGCAGCTGTTAATTAGATGCTAGCAGTAAGTTACCTTAAACTTTCAGAACATTTGACTGCTTCGTTGTCAAATGATTGCTGTTTTAGTCGTTGTACATAGTCACATCCTCAGAGTTTGTGGGTTGGATGCATTTGATTGGCTTCAGATTTGCCTTTCAAGCTGGAGCCACTGAGCCTAGGCTGACAGACGGGTGGCTGTCTGTGAACGGTCCCTTTGAAGTCCCCAGAAGTGCCAGCTCAGGGTTAAGATCTGCGGAGGGAGAGGTGAGACGCAGAATGAGTGCAGACTGCCACCCAGCAGCACAAGAGGTGACTGCAAACCACGAGCTTCCCCGGGAGAAAGTGAGTCTCCCAGGCTCTGTCTGCTGGTCCAAAGCGGGCATTACTTGCTCTGTGTTCACCAGCTGAGTCCATCACTGGGGGACACTTGGATGGAACAGGAATGGTCACTCGAGAAGGGATTCTATTTTCCAAGAGCACATCCAGATGAAAGGCTTTTAGGATCATTCAAGTACATTATTTCCAAGAGAAGACAACTCTTTTGTAATCCCTTCTGGGGCAGCTCGTCCCTGGCTGCAGGGAGTGTCGCAGGTGCTCTGAGGTTGGTGAGTGATGGGGCGCACCCTCCGGCCACAGGCACCCAGAGGGCGGCACCTGGAAAGGGGTGCACAGGGGGCGCTGTTTAGCTGGTGTGTCTCAGCATCTCTTGAGATGACCATATGGGTTGTCTCTTTTAATCTGCAAATGTGGTGAATAGGCAATAAGGTTTCCAGCTTTAATTTGTTCGAAGAAGGTTCAGAAATAAAACTATTAAAAGCTGGAAAGCATGTTGCTCCCACGGTCTCCCATCTGGTTCCCACTGACCTCCCCCGCCCATCACCCTATTCTTAGTGTCTTACATATCCATCCAGACTTTATGCAAATATAAGCACGTAGTTGAAAGAGTCTTTTTCTTTTCTTTCCTATTTTCCATAAAAACTATCACAGTCGTTTTTGACCGCGAAACCGCTTTTGTGTGTGGAGAGGATCGGCTTATGGGTGCTGAGCTCGGCAGCCCTGCTCTCAGGGTTCTAGCGGGGCTGGCTGAACGTCCCCTTCTTCTCTGTACTGCGGGTGAGGCCCTGAGCTTGCCCAGGTGTCCAGGGGACAGGCAGGCAGGCATGCCCTCACACTCTGGGAAGGCACGTGTGGGCTCCGGTCCCCAGCGAAGCCCCAGGGAGCCAGAGGGGTGAGTTGCCAGGATCGGGCAGTTCTAAGACACGTTCCCAGGGGTTGTGTCTCCATTCCCCAAGGTGAGAATCTGGAAACCGGCCGAGGACCAGGAAGGAGAGCGGTGACTCTGATGCCCGGTGCTTCATGAGGGTCCCAGACCCCTGGAGTCACCTTGACACAAAATTGTGTTTACAGAACAGGCAGATCCGGAGACAGGGACTGCGGGTTCAAAAGAATTAATCTCAGAATTCTCCTAAGCAAACCTCCGCGCCTAGTGAAAGTCAGCGCTCCTGTGGTGGGAGAAGGTTCCCCAAGCAGTCACGGCTGGCTTTCTACGAGCACCTGCTCTGGGCCAGTGTCTCACACGCTGTCACTCACCGAATCCCCCTAAATGAAGGCCCCCATTCCTCAGAGGGGAAGTAGCGCCTGAGTCACTGTGCTGACTCAGGCACTGCTTCCCCTCTGAGGTGCTGCTTTTTCTTTTCTTTTTTAACAGATTCAATGTAAAGTGGAATGAAAGGGGCTTATTTTTTTTTTTAATTTATTATTTTATTTTGGGCTGCGTTGGGTCTTTGTTGCTGCCCTCGGGCTTCCTCTAGTTGCAGCGAGTGGAGGCTGCTCTTCCGTGCAGTGCGTGGGCTTCTCATTGTCACACAGCTGACAAGTGGGGTAGCTGGAGTCCCAGGCCAGCCAGTCGCCCAAGGCCACAGCCACGCCAGCTTCTCAGTGGACAGCTGTCCTCATGGCAGCCCCCGGGCCTGTGGGACTAGCTGGATTTTACCCTCAGAGCAGCCAGGGGCTCAGGAGACAGAAGGCAACTCAGAGGCCCAGGGTGTGTGACAGCTTTGCCGAGGAGAGGATGGCCCGGCCCTTCTGTCCGTCCCTGTTTCTTTTAGATGCCAGGCTGGCCCGGTGGCTTCCTCAGAGGCCCTTCCTGCCGAGGACCATTTAAATCAGCAGCAGGATTTTGAGCTGGAGGGAACTCCACGCGCTTTAATACCTTTAGTTCAACTCCTTCTGGGCACAGAATTGACTCTGACAGAAGAGAAAGCAAATGACAGGTGTTTATTAAGAAGGGGACTTATTTTCGGGGGAATGAGTTTGGGGGAAGAGTTGGGCAGAGTCAATGATAACGAAAGTGAGTAGGAGTCCGACTTTGTGAGTCACCATCGGGGGCCTCTGGGTGTGTCATGGGTTGGGTTGTATCTCCCCCAAGTTCACATGTTGAAGTCCCACCCCTCCAGCAACTCAGAAGGAGACCTTATTTGGAAATCGTATCACATGTAGTGAGGTAAGATGAGGTCATCCTGGAGTATGGTGGGCCCCTAGTCCACGACGGCTGGTGTCCTTATAGGAAGGGGACTTTTGGGACACCCACATAGAGAGGATGCTGTGTGAAAGTGGCCAGGGACTACCAGAGACGAGGAGGGCGGCTCGGAACAGATGCTTCCCTGGAGCCTTCAGAGGGAGCGTGGCCCTGCGACACCTCGATCGCCGACTTCTAGCCCTCAGAAGTGTGACATAATACGTTTCCGTGGTTTGAGCCCCCCAGTCATTTTGTGATGGCAGCTCTATGAAGTGAATACGATACGGTGCACATCCCTAAAGGTCCTGAAGGAGGCACCTCGGAGCAGGTCTCCATCCGCGTCCAGCCCAGCGTGGATTAACCCTCAAGAAGCATCTGCCCACGAGTAGATGAGTGGATGATGGACACGGGCAATCAGATTTTATTTAAGCAAATAAGATGTTCTCACTTTGTTTTCACTTCCTGAACTGCCGAAAGGCAAAGGCGCAAAAATAGGATTTGGTCTTTACATTTGCTCAAATAAAAAGTTAAAAAGGAAAGAAAAGGAAAAGCGTGCTTCATCTTTGTAAGTGATGGGATTGATGCCCCGTCCAGTAGGTAGCCTGTGGGGTGTGTCCCCATAGGGGGCTGTTTGGGGCCGTCACCCCCAAGGGCCCGCGACTGAGCCATAGGCCCCATGTGAGCAGAGAACCTCACACGAGAACCTCACCGACAATCAGAACTTTCACCCGCAATGTCGTTTTCCGGCTCCTTTCCCTTCTGCCCACGTTCACATGCATTACTCCAAATTCACAGAACGAGGGCAGGGGATCCCTAGTGCCCGGGAAGCCACATTTTCTGAGGGGATTTTTTGGCCGCATTTCCTAGTTATTGAGCACGGGTGTCTGTGAGTCTAACATAAACATGGGTTTGACAAGCAGTTCAGAAAAACAGGAACCATCAATTCATGAGAACTTGAAGAAAAAAATAGTTTAAAGAACCGAGAAGTTGCCACATTATAGTGAAAGAATGTCAGGTTTGGGAAATGACAAAAGTGAGCAGTTTTCACCTCGAAAACCTGGTGCGATCAGTTACACAAGATGTAACCACTCACAAACATGGGCATTTCTTATCATATAAGAGCATTTACAGTCAAGAAGCTTCTCTCAGAGTATTTCATGGAAAGTTATTTTAGCAGCAAGACGAGCCTTCAGCAATGAGTAGTCGTCAAGTGAAACCTTGACTTCAAAGTCCACAGGAGCCCAGACTCAGAACAGAAGGCCACCGGCGGGGTGGATGCCCACGTACACAGCCCCCGTCTCGGGCATCATGTGCTGGGCGGGGGATGCACCTGCCGCCGGGGTCCCCTGCTCGCCACCGTTTGCTACAAGTGCCAGCTTTTACATCTTTAAATAATTCTTTTATTGTAAAATTGAGGGCACGATTTGAGGCAAAGCAAAAACTGTTTAGAAAAAAATACTACATCTGTGGGACGTAAACGGCTTATTACCTTAAGGTACTATCTGAAGAAAATACAAATGCACCAGGTGAAGGTGATCTGAAGGTAGGGGTGCTGTGTGACTGTCCCAGGACAGAAAAGGGGTTCTGCTGGGACCCCATGGCAGCACCCAGACCGCTGTCCTGACACCAGGTGCAGGCTTTAGAAATTAAGACTGGGAAAAAAGTGACGCTCACCCATATTCCTATTGCCAGAGCTTTCTGCTCTCCCCGTTCACACATATTTCCTTCCAGTCTTTTCCCTCTGCACTTATTTAGTAATTGCATAAGTAATCTCTAGCATAACTAATCTCCTTTAACATTTAGACTAGTACACTTTAGGGAACACCCTTTGCCTCATTTTTGGGGTCAGCTTACCTTGTGCGTGCACAATTGGTCTCTGTTCAGGGGACTCTCTATTCAGGGATGTCTTTAAATTCTGCCCTCGCTGCTAAAGAGTTTTATGGCATAAATCTGATAAAATTGTAGCTATACATCAAAAAATATAAAGGATGAAACCCAAGCTCCACAAATACTGGTTTTTAAAAACAAATGTAAAAACTAGCAGATTGTTCTGGGGAGGGTTGGTTTAAAGGAGAGGTCTGTGGCTTACTAATTATTCTTTGAAAAATTGCCTACTCATATGTTTTGCCCCGTTTCCCCTCCTTCCCTCCTCTTTTTCTTTCTTTCTTTCTTTCTTTCTTTTCTTTCTTTCGTCCCCCCTTCCTTCCTTCCTTTTCTTAATTTCTCCCCCTTCCTCCCTCCCTCCCTTCCTTTCTTCCTTCCGTCCTATTTTTGTTGTTATCCTGTAAGAGCTCTTCAGATATTCTGTATTTTAAACCTTTGATGTATATCCTGCAAGTCTTTTTTTCCCAGTCTGTTGATTGACATTTTACTTTGTTTCTTGTGTCTTATTTCTTTTAAAGAAATATTGAATTTTTACGTAGTCCAACCTGTTATTATTTTCCTGACCTCGAGGTTTTAGCTCGCCTAGAAGGTCTGCTCCCACCTCTAGATTACAAAAATATTCTCACATATTTTTTTCCTTCAGGTGATTTGTAATTTTATTTTCAAGATTCAAAATGCCAAGTGTATGGGGATTTATTTTTGTTTATGATTTGAAGTGTTGGGGGGTTGTCAAATTTGTCTCTAAATGGCCAGAAATTTTTCCCAGCACCATTTACGAAGCAGTTCACTTTTTCCTGCTGAAAATATATCTTAAGTTTATATATTTTAGGTTGGGGGAGTTAGAAGGGGGTGACATAGGTGATTTTGGTTGGAATGTGGGATTGAGGCCTTTGACACAACCCATCTGCTTTTCAAACATCCTGTAGCTTCAGGGCTGAGGGATGCTCGGCGCTTTTAGAGAAGGTGAAACAGAAACAGGAAGGGGTCGGGGCAGATAAATGGGGCCATATGAACAGTGCACACAGTTGGAGGACAGAACAGCCACAGCAGAGGGGAGAGGATGTCAGGAGAGGGCTAAGGGGAAGCTTGCAGTAAATGTGTCCAGCGGGTGGCCAGCTCATGGAACACAGATGCTCAGGTGGACACAGGCCAGGCCGGGCCAGTTCCTGGGACACTCATGGGCGCTGGGAGAATCAGGGTCAGATGGATATCTGCGTATTGAGAACATTCGACCTGAACCTGGAAAAGTAGACGTGCTACCCAGGTAGAAAAGAAGCCTGATTTTTCTGGGGCTAAAAATAAACAAATCAATGACGATCAGGTATGGACAGAATCCCAAGATCAGGTATGGACACAATCTATAAGAAAGAGCCGACCCCACCAAGTGGAGGTGGAATCAAACCAGATGATTAGAGGGGCTGTCAGGTCTGCTAAGGGCACCCAGAGGGCCAGCCTGAGAGCCCCCTTTCAAAGAGGTCTTCCTGGGAGGCTGTGATGTCTGTCTTACCACTGTGAAGACTTAGGGTGAGACCATTTAGTCCCCAGGGTCCATGGCAAAGATTGGCTGAGCCAACCACGTGATTGTGTGACCTGTGCATCACACAGGTCCCCGTGTTCACAAGGTTGGTGCCTGATTTAATGCTCTGCTGTCGCCGTCTTGAAATTCTTAATAGTGTTTGAACAAGGGACCGTGCCTGTTCCCTGGGCCCCATGTGTTCTGAATTTGGGCCTGGACGTAGGTAACAGGTCCCAGCCGCTGTCCTGGGAGCCCAGCTGTCGTTTGCAGTCCTGCCCACCCTGTTCCCGGGAGCCCCCGATGGAAGGAAGGCAGGGTCTGCGGGAGGCGACATGGACTTGGCCATGGTGACTTGGCTTCTCCACGGCTGCTTTATGGAACAGCAGGTCCTGATTTATGAAACATGGCTTGAAAGCAGCTTATGGAAATGAAGGGGAAGGGGGTGAGGAGAGAATTTGCGGAGAAATTCTGCCCCTGTGAAAGAACCTCCAGCCACATGACTCCCTGCACTTGGGCTGTGTTCTCTCTGCTGGAAGAGCCCACAGAGAAAGGAGGCTGCCAGCAGGAGGCCCAGGAGCTCTGCTAAATGGATGGCTCAGCCGTGCTCTTCTAAACAGGTTCCCTTCCAGAACTAAGAGTCCAGGGGCCTGAGGGACTATATCTCTGTCCTGAAAAGGCACACTCCAGGGGGTGGAGCTGTTGGACCACGTTTCCAATCGACCCACCCATTCCTGGGGAGCCCTCAAGATTGAGAGAATCGTGCTTTCTGTTCATGATTCGCTTAGCACCCACGGTCCTGCTACCTTGTGGTCCTCCCTGTGCAGAAGGCACCACCGTGGCCTCAGCATCCAGCACTGAGAGAGCCCCAGAGGGATGTTCCTGGACATTAGGCTCAGGCATCCCTACGTGGGGACAAACCTGCTGTCAAGTTATAAAGAAAGCACCAGGGGGCCTGATGACACCCCAGGTTCCTGCCCCAATTCTCCTAAACCCGTGGCTCCCAGGTGAGTTCTCCTGGATTTCACGGATCGGGTTGTGACCGCTGAGCGCCCACTGAGGTCAGCCCGCTGCAGGGTCCTTGGAATCTGGTAGCTCAACAGCATGATGGTGAAACACCCAGAACATCTGGCTGCAGTTGCCCCCCTAGGAAGCAGAGGCTTCAAAACAACTTCTTCTCTGCTGCTTTCATGTTCAGGCCACCTGTGGGTCAAGTCATTCATAACGTGGCCGTGGAGGTGAGGGTGTAGACCACAATAAAGCATATACTCCTCCAAAAGCCTACAGGCAAGGATAGAGTGGGAAAATCCAAGTTGATCCAAGAGATTTTTTTTTTTTTTTACTGCAGGACTTCTCAGAGCCTTTGGCCATGCTTTGTAAATATCCAAAATAGCATAAAATAGGCAGTAGGTGGTAGATGGTGGGGAAACCCCCCTCTCTTTTATTTTTTGGAACCAGAGTTCCAGTGAATGCAATTTGGGATAACACATTTCAATATTGTAGAAGATTAGAAGGAATATATTAGTATGGGCTGAAAGAGAGGTGACATTTGGATTGAAATTTTAAAATGGGAAAAGAGCCCCATATGGGAGGAGTGGTGTGGTCAGAGGCAGAACACAGTGGCATGTGGTGCCTGCAGGGCTGGCCAGGGTGCAAGGAGGAGCCTGGGCGCTTTGTTAGAGCCTCGATTGCCAGGTCACCATGCTGGGCCTTTCACCTGCAGGCAGCGTGTGTGTGCCCACGTGTGTGCGCAGTACTTAAAGGTTTTGAGTAGAGAACAGGATGATGCAGCTTTAGAAAAGTGACTTTCTGGGAAGAACTGAAGACCTACTGGAGACTCAGAGCATACTTAGAAGGCACGCGGCACGGAAACTTGCCGTGCACGGCCAGGAAGGACTGGCCTGGACCATGGGGGGCGGGTGGCACAGATGGGTACACGAGAGCCGCGATTAAGACAGAAGTGGCAGCAGGGAGAACTGGCTGAGTTGTGAAACTCTAGGCCGCCCATGTCACCCTTGACATTTGAGAACTCAGAGCAGATGGTAACACCTGGGCCCATCTGTACACATGGGTCAGGAGGGTGACTGCGACCATGTGAGGGGTGGGCACGGGGTGGAAGTAGTTTCTCTCACCCAAGCATCAGGAAGATTGCAGAGGGATTCCCCCTCTTTCTCTTGTGTGCATTGGTTGAGTGGCACCAATACCTAATGGGAACACCTGCGTGCCAGGTGCACATCGTGTCAGCATGCCCCACCGGCCACCCTGGCGTGGCCAGCTCCTTTGGCCAGTTGTCAATGCGGAAACTGTGTGGTGACGAGCAGAAGCTGGAGGCATAGGCAGGCCCTTTCAGTGATGGATGGCTGAGCACTGCTGGTCAGTAACTGCAGTCCCAGACGTGCACTTTATAAGGCATATTCCAGTTGAATGTGGCTTTTTTTTTTTTTTTGCGGTACGCGGGCCTCTCACTGTTGTGGCCTCTCCCGTTGCGGAGCACAGGCTCCGGACGTGCAGGCTCAGCGGCCATGGCTCACGGGCCCAGCCTCTCCGCGGCACGTGGGATTTTCCCGGACCGGGGCACGAACCCGTGTCCCCTGCATCGGCAGGCGGACTCTCAACCACTGCGCCACCAGGAAAGCCCTGGATGTGGCTCTTTTAAAGCAGAGGACTTTCTCGCTATTTGGAACCTCCAAAATACACTGCTCACTGAGCTGCCTGCCCTGGGATCTCACAGATTTGCACGTTGAAGTTCTTAATAAAGGACTAATTAGATGATTAAAGCGAGCCAGGTTTTATGTTGGATCACAGGCAGCACTTCCAGACCATCTCCCAAAGAAATTCACCCGGTCTCTGTCCGTTCCCATCTTCTTGCCCCATCCCGGGCACACATTTCTGTGTGAACGTGCTCTGATGTGCCCTCATATGCAGACACTGGGACCATGAAATTTTAATCCCTCCTCAGTCAAGGCATATAACCAGGACAGATTGATGGAAGGTTTTTCGTACTTAGAGGGGCAGACACAATCATCATCTTACATTATAAAGAACACCAAGATATACTATGGGAAATATTTCTGGTGGCAATGAGGAAGTACTGAGACTTGAATGACGTGAAAACCCACAGATATTTTATTAAGCACCATAGATTCTGATGAGGACGCAACCATCAGTCAGAAAAGAATGCTGGTGGAAATGACTTACAGTGAGGGGTACACGCCTAAGCTGAAGGGGGCTTTGGGCCACAGGAACTGGAGGTCAGCGGGGAGAATGACTTACGCTGAGACCACGGTGCCTGTGAAGGAGGCGGCATCTGGACCAGGCCTTGAGAGGCAGGTGGACTTGGACCTGGATGTGCAGCGGTGATGACAGAAGGCCGTCCAGGTGTGGGGGGCAGCAGGTGTGGGGGGCAGCAGGTGTGGGAACACGGAGGTGGGCGAGTCCACACGGTGCCGGAAATGAGTGTCGGCTGTCATGTGGCTGGAGAAAGAATGAACAGAGGTAGAGGCGGAACTCAGCAGGAAGGGAAAAGTGTGTCCTGATCAGACCTGCTGTGACATAAATATGCAGATGAGTATAGCCCCTCACCCCAGAGCCCTCAGGACACGCACTCTGCCGTGGTCGACGCTGCTCCAAGCAGGGCTGAAATCCCCTCCGGGGGACTCCTCTCAGCGCCCCGGAGGGCCACAGTGGAAACAGCCCTGGCCGCCCTAGCTGTGACCCAGCCAGGCCCACACCCCTCTCACTTCACCTGGCAGTTTCTAAACTCTCTCCCGTGGAATCTGTCACTCTGTTAGGCATCCGGGAAAAGCACGGTGGCCCCAGAAGCTCTTCCCGAAGAAGAGCTTGAAAATGGAAACCGAAGCAGCCCAAACTGTGACTCCCAAACCACAGGGTTTGTTTGAATTACCTGCTTAGTCCTTTATGAACAACCTCGATATGCAAACTTGTGAGATTCCGGGACAGGCATTTCAGTGAGCAGTGGATTCTGCTGGTTCCGAATAGCAAGAAAACACCCTGGCTTGAAAGAACCAGATCCCTTTGGGATATTCTTTTTTTTTTTTTTTTCGGTACATGGGCCTCTCACTGTTGTGGCCTCTCCCGCTGCGGAGCACAGGCTCCGGACGCGCAGGCTCAGCGGCCATGGCTCACGGGCCCAGCCGCCCCGCGGCACGTGGGATCTTCCCGGACCGGGGCACGAACCCGAGTCCCCTGCATCGGCAGGCGGACTCTCAACCACTGCGCCACCAGGGAAGCCCTGGGATATTCTTTATTGATAACATGTTATAGCAGGAATAAGGAATATGACTCCAAACTGCGTAGTTGGGGTCTTTCTTCTGGGGATGCTGGGCACTTTTTTCCTACCATCATGGACTTGTCACAATGCTCAACGTGGATTCAATTGCTTCTCTCCACAGCTATTTCTCACTAACTCCACGGGGCATGTGTGTATCTGTGTGATGCACTGTTGTCGATGTGGCAGTCTTGGCTCTATACCGTAGTCCTTATTATTTAGGATTCCACTGAGAGGATAATACTAAGTTTTGTGAAATCAAAGTTCATAAATTGGCTGAGCCCATGTGGGTTGAGGGTCTTCTGAGCATTTTCAGGCTGGCACGGCCTCAGTTGTGTCCGGTGGCCCAGAAGATACAAACCCTGGACACCTTGCAACTGTTTGTAAGCAAATAGAAAAACCAAAGTGATTTTCAAATGTGCGTTAGTTTGCTGGGGCTGATGTGACAAAATACCACAGACTGGATGGCTTAAACAGAAATTTATTTGCTCACAGCTCTGCAGGCCAGAAGTCCGTGATCAAGGTGTTGGTAGGTTTGCTTTCTCCTGAGGCCTCTCTCCTTGGCTTGCAGATGGCCGTCTTCTCCCTGTGTCCTCACACGGCCCCTCCTGTGTGCCTGAGTACCCCTGATACCTCTCTGTGTGTCTTATCCCCCTCGTCTTATAAGGACAGTCATATTGGATTAGGGCCCACCCATACGACCTCATTTTGCTTTAATCAACTCTTTAAAGGCCCTACCTCCAAATACAGTCAGTCTTATTCTGAGGGATTGAATGGGGGTTAGAACATCAACGTATAAATTTGAGGGAAACACACTTCAGCCCATTTATGATGATGCATTTCAAAGACTCACATCCATACCAATGGATGCATCAGGCAGACAGTGGCTGGGTGAAATGTTTGGCCAGTTGATATCATCGTTCTTGATTATAAAGACAAAATACTTTCACCATTGCATTCTTCATTCTGGGGTCCATGTTTTAAATAGCAAATCCAGAATTTTGCTAGCTGGAGTATTACGTCTCTTTCTGAAGTACGCTTTCATCTCTACATATTTTGACCCATGTGATTCTCATGCTTGTGGGAGCACAGGGGCTCCTGGTGTTTGGAGCAGGACCATTTATTCCCGGGATAAGGGGCTGTACCACCTGCTAAATGGCTTGATCTATTTGGTCCCCCCTCCCCCACCGAACTTCCTGCCCCCAGGCAGGTTTGTCCCATCATAGGGAGGCTTCCATCCGGCCCACCTTCGAGGGTTCTTCTCTAAGCACATTTCAAGGTCAAATTGTATAGGCTCATTCTCCAAAGGGTTGGCTATCTTTGGTGGTGCTTTTCTGCTCTAGAGGTATGGGTTTTATTTCTTTTACTTGGCAATTTTTGATATTAATTTCTCCCACATGTTCTATCACATAGGGATTCACTCAGGTGAGGGCCAAGAGGACCAGAATGAATAAGTTAGGTCTCTCTCCCAGACTTTTCATCTGTTTTATGCCCTTAAACACTATCCACTTGACCTTTCCTTGAGAGCTTTGGTTCTTTTATCACCAGAGTCCCACAGACCAGGGTTTGGATTTTGAGCCCACCGCTTACTAGTCACGTGAGTTAGGCTAATTCAGTTTGCATCCCTGAGTCTCAACATCCTCACCTGTAAGATGCAGGTAAATGATAACACCGATTTCTGAGGCTGCTACCAGTGTCAAATGTAAAACTCAACACAGAGTTCGATACTGAGTCAGTGCTTGGAAAATGTCAGCTACGTCATAACTTTTACTCTCACTTTGCACTTGCTGTGGCATTTCACAAAGTTATTATTCCTTTCCCTAGACTCACCTCAAGCTTCGAGAGGACCCCATGACCATCTTGTATAACCCCATCTATACCTCTCTACTCTGTAACAGCTCCTCCCGTGACCAGGTGCCGGGCCATCATCTAATGGCTGGAAAAGTTGGGTTTTCATCGAGCCAGTCTGTTTATTGAAAACTTGCCAACTTCTCGTCCACATTTGGCCCCTCGTACAGAGCAGTTCAATCTGTCTGTTCTCACGTCCCTCTTGTGTCCCTCCAAGATAAGCCCAGACCCAACTGCAAACAGGTAGGATGTGATTCTCACCTCCTGCGCCTCTCCCCCTCGAGGCAGCCTTGTCTCTTCCTGCAGCCCACCTCTCTTCAGCTCCCCCCTGATTCACCCTCCCAGTCTCCCTTCCCCTTCACCCCAGCTCTGGGCCTTGCTACTCTTCCTTAGTCAGCTGCCGGTGGCATCTTATTTGGTTTGCTCCAATTTTTATCTCTTCCTCACCCTTAAAACCTCCCAACACTCACCCTCAACATCTCCAGAATCCACCTTCCTTGGAAGGGATGAGAAGGTGGATTTTATATAAATCAATTTAAAATTTGATGTCTTCGGGCTTCCCTGGTGGCGCAGTGGTTGAGAGTCCACCTGCCGGTGCAGGGGACACGGGTTCGTGGCCCGGTCCGGGAAGATCCCACGTGCCGCGGAGTGGCTGGGCCCGTGAGCCATGGCCGCTGAGCCTGCGCGTCCGGAGCCTGTGCTCCGCAACGGGAGAGGCCACAACAGTGAGAGGCCCGCGTACCACACACACACACACACACAAAAGGTGTTTCCCAGCTAGAGTGCAAGTTGTTGGCTGAGTCCGGGGTGGACTGTTAGTTTGGACCTCAGACACACTTACTCACAGAAGACAGGTGCCAGGGAAGGTCCCCGGGTCCCTAGTGAAAGCTTGTTCACCCTCCCTGGGGCGACTCTGAGACTAGGAGTCCTGACAGCCCCATAACTTTGAACACCTGGATGCTACATTCCTTACAAATGTACGTGAAGACCCACCAATGATCCCACTGGGATGCAGGGACCCTCCTCCCTTCCCTGCATCAGGGAAGATGCAGCTGGTAGGGTGGCAACCTCCAAGCTCCTCAGGGAAGAACGCAGGGAAGGGAGATGACCAACGTCCCCTGCAGAGTGGGAAGGAGACCTAGATTCTCAGATTCCCTCCAGGGGTAAGAAAGGGATGTGGGTTTCCCTGCAGGCCAGGACACTGGGGAGAGTCCTGAACCAAGACCAACATTCCCTCCCAGATGTCAGTTATGTTTAGTGACAGAGCTGGTGTAGAACATGGTTTTCGTATGTGGAAACGATGAGATCCCGAATCTCACATCCCAGTGCTCACCAGAGGTGTCCACACAGACCAGGGAGAGGAAGGCCATTCTTGAGTAAACGGTGTTCACAGGTTGGACAGAATTTGTACATCTGGTTGTTTTTCCCCCCCTCAGATGGAATAGTGTGTGTTGGGCAAAAACAACAAATGCCTTGACTTCTAGCTTTTCCAGAATCTCGGGCAAGTTAACGTCTCCAAAGTCTTGGTTTTATGAACTCTAACTGGAGACAGAGCCCATCTCATGGGTCCCACCTAAGGTAGGGATACTGCTCAGGCCAGTGGCGGGTGGGGAATCAGTGAATAGCCCAGGAGGACTCCACCTGTGCAGTTACAGCTCTTCCTCAACCTGGCCTTGTGCCCGGGACCTTCTTCCACGGAGGCAGAAACAGCCTCTAAGTTTGCTCAGAATCCCTTGCAAGGAAGTGTGGGCTTTGTCTTGCCTTACATTGGATGGGTCTCACCGTGAGGGCTGCAGGGCATCACTCTCAACGTGGATCAGCTTTAAACTGAGTGACAGGTCACTAGAGGATTTCTTTACTACTTGGGGCTTTCCGAGAAGCGTCTGTGCTTCGGTAGTTTTTGTCTTATAAAAGTTTCCCACCTGCAGTGGAGTTTATAATTACTTCAAAGCTTTTTATAAATGAACTAGATTTCCTTTGCACTCAGGATAATTTACAGAGTCATCAGTCACTTCACTGCAGCTGGAGCTTCACACAAACCCTGCCAATGCACCTTGAAAATGAAACCGCGTGTAAGTGGGAGCGAGGAAGCATCCCTTTGAGGGAAACAGAAATGACTGTCCAGCAAATGGTTCCTCCAGCGCATCTACTTGACATTAAAAAAAAAAAATCCTACATCACTCACCAAGATTATGTGAATCTCATAAATGAAGCGATAAGGATTACAATTTAAAAGAATCATTCCGGTCTAAAACTTGTATTAAAATACCCCTAAATGATTTATTTAGCATAAAAGTGCTGGAGGGCACGCCTTTCTGCCCATCCCCGCTCCATCCCCAGATTTTACCTACACAGTTTCTGCTTGGGAATTTTATTTTATTTTTTTTTTGTCAGCATGGATGTTACCTTAAATTATATCACTTGAGTTAAACTGCAAATAAAATCACACATAATGCAGACAAAAATGACTGTACTTCCCAATTTCGAGAACGTGACTTACATGTGAATTAGACATTTGTCTTCCTAAACCCCAGGAGACCCCAGGATTCTAGAATGAGCCAGAACACACCTCCAGTTGTCTCTTTCTTCGGATTTGTGTAATTCCTGGCACGTGCCTTTCAACTTCCATTTCTGTGAGAAGTGTGCTCTTAGCCTCAGGGCTTTCTTCCTGCCACTGCTCCTAACTCATTACTTTATATTCGCGATTGCCCTTCGGGAAAAGGAGAATCTTGTTTCAGAATTGCACCTGGGCATTTTAAAGTAAATACGATGCAAATACTTAGTTGGCCTTGTACGTACGTTCACTTCAGAGTGAAGAATGAGTTTGTAAGACTGGGAGGGGGTGAGGTGGGCGGGGAAGTCATTTGCATAATGGTGTTTGCTGCAGGGGGAAACTGAAACCCGGGCTGCGTAGGTGGAGCCCTGTTTCCTAACGTCAGCGCCGTCGCCCACGACCGCCCCCGCCGACACATGACGCTCTGCAGCCAACCCCGGAGACCGAGGGATGGCCGGGCGCTGGGGGCTGGGGAACCAAGTGTGAAACCAGAATCAACACCTGGATCTGGGCCGGCTGTGCGCTCCCTGGTCTCACCCGTGAAGGAACACTCCTCCTTTTCTCCTGAGGCGTGTGTGAACGTCTCATCTTGTGTGACAGGGCAAGTCTTGAAAAATGGGGATAGATGACATTTTTAAAGAATTACTGCTTCCCCGCCCTGAGAGTCAGTTTCTCAGTCGGCTTGAGCGTTGCAGAGCCTGAAACCAGAGGATTCGGGCAGCCCATGGCCGCCTATTTCGTCGAGAACAGTTCAACCCTCGGGGTGTCATAAAGGCAGCTCCCTGGAACGGCATCTCTCACCTACTCGATCTGTACCCCTGATGTACTGCAAGGCAGTTTGGGTTTGTAGTAGTCTGAAAATTATATGATCTTACATGTTCTGTCGTTTTTGCCTAGCTAATGTCTCTAAGCAGCAGGGTGAATTTGGGGCAGTTGGGGAGTTAGCACCAGAGTGTTTTTCATACAAGACGGGTTTGCTCTCGGTACTAGATTTTCCGCTGTAAAATATATACTCCTTGTAGGAGTTGTGAGAATAGGAGCCTTATGGTAGCCGTGTTTCTTTTTGTTCTGTCTTCAGCCAGCAGTCGGCTGATACCCTTGCGCGTCAACAGTGGGGAGACGGTCTCCTGGACGAGTGGTCCCACCCTGGAGGTCTCAGCCCCACTAATGTTCTCAGGCCCTCTGAAGTCCACCTGCATGTCAGCCATTGTAAATAACTGAGAAACGAATGGCTCTGGCATTTATGTAGTCTATGACATAGGGGCTCTTTTTTTTTTTTTTTTTTTTTTTTTTTTTTAAGCATGTGGGCCTCTCACTGTTGTGGCCTCTCCTGTTGCGGAGCACAGGCTCCGGACGCGCAGGCTCAGCGGCCATGGCTCACGGGCCCAGCCTCTCCGCGGCATGTGGGATCTTCCCGGACCGGGGCGCGAACCTGTGTCCCTTGCATCGGCAGGCGGACTCTCAACCACTGCGCCACCAGGGAAGCCCCGGGGCTCTTTGAATGTATATGATAAACATTCTTTTATATGCCTAAACGCCTATCATTTAAAAAAAAATTACCAGCTTATAAAAATAGAACTAGTAGCATAATGTGTGTGAGGGGTGATGACAGAGGCTCAGGAGATGAGTGGCAAAATGTTCTCTAGGAATTTTCACTTATAAACTTTGATTACTGTTCATTTGGCCTCAGGATTAACATCACGGAACTACTTTTCATTCTTCCATAATGGGTATAACTTCTCACCATCAACTTCTTAATTTAAAAGTATTTATTTTACGGACCATTGAAAAGAAGATAATTTACACATGTATGATTTTATTAGGCCTTCGTGGAGTGTTTGCACTGAAAAGATGTGATTGAGGCCAAAAGACAGGAGCGGGGGAGCTTTATTTAATTCACCTAAACAGTTTAACTGGGCTGTGTTACTTTTCTTGTTACATTTTGGAAGAAGGAGGAAAAAACAGTTTTAAACCTAGGATTGGGTTATTACACGTGCTTATTTCCACACATTATTACATAAATGATATTAGGTCCCAGGCACCAAGGCACCCTAAGGAAATAGTCCTTTTGTCCTTAGGAAGATCACAGTTTAGAAGGACAGACAGTTGTGAAAGATAATGTGATATCAGCATTCTTGTTTCCCAGGGGGCCAATGTGTGCCAGGCTCTGGACCAGGTTCAACTTGTGAATGATCTCACTTCCTCCTCACACAGTCCAAGAGAGTGGTCCTATTATGATCCCCATTTTATAGATGAGGCAATTGAGGCACAGAGAGGCTAAGTAACTTGTCCAGGGTCACACAGCAGGTAGGTGGCAGGGCCTGGATTTGAAGCCAGACAGTTGGATCCCAGAGTGCATATATTCTCAACTGCCATGGCACTAAACCACACTATGAACGAAGCCCTCTGGGAGCACAGAGAAGAACCCTGAGGCTTCTGTCTGTGGGCGTCCAGGATGTGTTCAAAGAAGAGTTGATGTTTAGCTCAGCCAGGAAGGGTTGGGACACCTGTGTTGGATAAATACATAAGGTGGCTTCTCCTGCTAATGACGGTAGAAGGAAAGTGTCACAAGGCCATTTGTTTGCACCTAAAGATACATCACATTTTAAAGGACCCTGGTTACCCTTCGTCTTCTTCGATCTCACGCCACGGCCATGTGGTTAGTGTTGGTGAGGATGACATTCCTGCCCCCCAGAGCAAGATGTTACTTCTCATACACGTCATTCAGGGCATAAAGTGAGTAAAAATACAACATTAAAGAGAATATTTCATCAAGATATGCTGACTGCAGATTTCACTTATTGAAGTCTAGTATTAGACTTACTAGAAGGTCTCCCAGTAAGTCATGAGAAACATTGACTTTGAAACCTTCTGATGTAGGTGATACGCACCTGAAAGATGCCAAGCCAGGCTTTGGAGAAGCCTGATGGCCCTCCTGCCCTTCGGTGGCTTTTAGTTAGAAAACTAAATATTTGTTTGGCGCCCACCATGGCCAGCCTTGCATGAGATCCTCTTGGGGCAGCTCACGTGCCTGTTCAGGCAGGAGGGTGATGGTGCCTGAGGAGGACGTGCTCAGAATCCAGCACCGCTGTGAGCTAGGAGAAAGCCCAGCGTCCTCCTGCGTGAGCAGTGGGAATGTGTCTGCCTGACAGCAGTGACCGTGTTTTACCCATCTTTGTCCGCCCCTCTCCATCCCATGGTATTTGTTGATGCTTGTTATGGGTTCTTATGTTGAAGCCCCCAAACCCCCACTACCTTAGAATGTGGTGGGATTTGGAGATAGGTCTTCAAAGAGGTAATTAAGACAAAATGAAGTCATTCGGGTGGACGTTAATCCAATATGACCGGTGTCCTTATAAGAAGGGGAGATTGGGGCACGGACGCATGTAAAGGGAAGACCATGTGAGGACACAGCGAGAAGGCAGCCACCTACAGGCCAAGCGGAGAGTCCTCAGAAGAAACTGAGCTTGCTGACACCTTGATCTCAGACTTCTGGGCTCCAGAATTTTGAGAAAATCAACTCCTGTCATTTAAGCCCCGCAGTGTGTGGTGCTCTGTTATGGCAGCCTGAGCAGACGGGTACAAGCGCCGATGTGTTTTTGTTGAATAAACCCATGGTGAGATGGATGCGGGGAGGAAACTGTTGCATAGCTAGAGGAGAAGCAAACCGTAGAGGTCTTTCTCAACCTGGGCAGAGAATTTAAATTCAGTGTTGGAGGCAATAGGGAGCACAGTAGGTCCTAGAGCAGGGGAATTCCATGCCAAAGCAATGTTTTAGGAAGACTGGTATGGTGAAGCTCTAGACTTCTGAGCCAGTGAGAGGAACCAGGCCTGGGAACCATAAGAAAGCTTGACAAAGGGCTATGGGATAACTGATGGGAGATGATGAAATGAAGGGGACTCCTTCCTTCCCTGTATGTCAGTGTTCTCACCTGGAGGGACAGATGAGAAGTTCTGAGGGACCGAGAGATTGCAATTCTACCTGGAGACAGGCCCACAAAGGCTCTGATCTGACTGCACAGAGACCAGCTTCCTCACCTATATGATGAGAGCGAACACACCGGCCTCTAAGGAATTGAGAATCCACACCCCTGGAGTTCCACAGGGCGGGTGAGATTTTAGGGGGACCTGGTGTATTCGCAGTGCCAGACAGATGCTTTCCCCTAAGGGGTGTGGCATCCCAGATACCCAGCCCTGGAAAGTAAAGAGAGGGTGAATTGGGGCATCCATGACCAGAATCCATTTGTAGACCAAAGAGGCCATGAAGAGTGAGGCCCGTGGGCAGCCTGATGGGCTCCCGGGCTGACTTGGCCACTCGTGCTTCAGTGCCACCAGCTTTCTTTGGCTTTTCTGCCACTGCCAGCGGGAGGCTGGCTTCAGTGGATCTTGGTTACACATTAAACTCTAGTTCAATATCCTATTGCTCTTTATTTGTACTCAGGGCTGCACAGTGATGAATGAGTGAAAGATTAGGGCAGATCAGATGTCAAATCTCAGCAGATGCCCTTATGATTAGAGTTGCTTCTACAAAGCAAAGCAAAACTTACGGTATCAAGATTATTTTTTAAGAGTGCACTTTGATCAAAGTTGAATCCATATTTCTTATTATTTCAAAGTTTACAATGTGTGAACACCTTTTAAAAGCCCTATTATACAGAGCTATTCTGAAACCCGTAAGGCCAAGAAACCCATGAGCGTTATTTATCATAAAATGAAAATCAAGAGCCTTTATATTTTAAACTCTTCAAGAATTATGCTAACCTACTTGGTCAGATTCCATAGCAAAGACTGTTGAGCCCCAAAGAAAATAAACTTCCTGGGGCAGGGGGAATTGGAGTTTTATAAGGTGGCGGCTGGATGAGAAATAATGTTGAAAGTAGAAGGAAGTCTAATGATTCTATCATGTAGTCCTTTGTCATGACTTACTCTTCTCTGTTTCAGCAGTTTCATCTGACTTTCTATTATTTTCTGTATGTTTTAACTTCTATTTTTAACTTTCTTTATGATTGTACAATTCTAAGGGACTCTCAGAGGGACCCACCTGGGAAGCCCGGGGTAACATCTCTGGGAGTACGCTTTCTCATCGTGCTAAGTCTAGGAGGGACTAAGAGAACTGTTTTCTGTTGAATTTGATTGTATCTTTCGGTGTACATTTCTGTGTCTTTAGTTACATGGGATGGACTGTTCAGTAACGTCAAATACTTTAGGGATAAAAGAGGAATCCACACTTGTAGACCCTTTCCTTCAGGAATGGAGAGTATATAATTGCAGAGGCTTTCGGATTTAATTAAGAATCTTTCCAGGTTAAGAGTGACAGAAAATGCAACTCGAACTGGCTTAAAGAAATTCTAGAACGTACCATCTCATGTCAGTAAGCAATCTCGGAATAGGATTCGCACAGATACCTCTCAAGTGAAGTCAAGACATTTCAACTTTTTTCTCCTCCTGGTTCTGTCTCTAATGTGTTGACTCCCTTCTCAAACAGACCCAACTTTAAGGGCCTCAAGTGGCTGCCGCTCGTCCTCTGGGTCCAAATCCAGCAGCAAAGAGCTTTTGTCCCACCATTCCCTGCAGAAGTGCTGAAACTCACTCTGATTGGACCAGCTGAGGTCATGTGCCTATCCCTGGGCCAATCACAGGGGGTGAAGGACTGTGATGTACTCATTGATTTACCTGCCTTATCTTCACTCCTCTGCCAGGGCAATGGAGTTACGAAGATTGAGAATGGATCACTAAGGCAGCAAACCACAGGTGTCCACTAGATTTTACTCACTGACACAGGTGACTCACTAAATGTATGCTTCGTGGTGTGCAAAGGAGCCATGTCTTGACGTCCAAGCAGCCATCCGTCACTTACTTGTCACACTAGCTATCCCTTTTGTAGGTTGGCTGGAATAGGGACCTCAGTATCTTACAAGGTAGCCCCTTACAAATTGAGTATTATGTCTATTATTCTTAAGCCTGGCGTGCAGCTGGTGGCAGGATAGTCTCTATTTAGATATTGTTTGTCGTTTCTTCCACCTCCCTCCCAGCAACCCCAGCTCCTGTTGCCAAGTGTCTAGCTCCTTCCGTATTGGCCCAAAGCGTTGTCTTTTGTGTTTGAGAAGGATTTCTTATTTCGTGCAACCACATTTTCTTTCTGTGAAGCAAACACAGGCCTTTTGTCTTTCTGACTTTTTCTACGTGTCATCTAGCTAGGATGATTTGCTTCCAAAATGCTCTCTGATGTTGATAAAATGTTTTGTCTTCTCTTATGCCCAAGGAGCAAGTCCTTCCTTAGCAGAAACTATCACCTAAAGGTTCATCTGTTTTGCCAATCAAATGCTGCAGAGATGTTCTCTCTAATAAGAATCCCTTTTCTCAGTTTTGACCGCTGAGAGGTCGATCGAGGCCACTTAGCAGAACAAAACAACCTCCTATTTCTTTGTCGTCCAAGTTCAAGGCATATTCAGTGAGTTCTCAATGATTACGACCAGCAAGCAAAGGATGGCTGCTGTATTATTTGGTGAACTGCATTGTGATTGTTCAGTTCACTTTTAGACCTCACTTCATTTTCAGCCATTTAGAAAGACGCTTATGTGTTCTGCGAGAGCATTTGCAGTCTGTTTCTGATTAGTTCAAATGGTCTTGACCAGGGCTAAGTTCGCATTTCAGCTTTGATTTATGCCTCCCCTATCTGCAGATATGTTTCTTGTTACCCCATACAACAGAAGACCTCTTCTTATTTATTCCTCTCATTTTCATGTGAACAAGGTAATTTGGTATCAGAAATACCTAGGCAAGGCTAGGCAGGCTAACGTTCTAAGAGAATAAGATATGGAGATAATATAGAAAATTCCGGATTACTGGGGCACAGAAAATAACCTAAGCAATTACCTGAGTTGATGATTCCAAATTCTCAGGTGTCCTTCTTGAGAAGAGAAGACATGATCTTAGAACTGTCCAGAGAAGGGTTGCATGGAACTGGGCCAAGGCCTTTGATGAACACATGTCCACAAAGATAGACTGTACACTCCAGGCCATTTTGAAGAGAAAAATGTGGCCACCCAGGTCAATGTTTTAAGTTCTGTGGCCATTTATTCTCTATTCCCTCAATCTCACTGGCCCTGAACCTTGTGTAAAATGTGGGCAGGGTAGGAGCTCAAAGAACGACATGGTAGTCAGATTAAGGAAGAAAGACAGAGTTCACAAAAGTCACTGATAATTCAGTAATCACCTCATGTCTTAGCTGGAATGACCCTCTCAGGGGCCCTGTTTCTATGAGGAGAAATACAGGTGTCTCAGCCTTTTGTCCACCTCTGAGCCTGGGAACTGCAGTGGACACCCTTCACCTTGATCCCGCGTCTTCATCCTCCTCTTGCACAACCCAGCTTTGCAACAGACGTTATGGGTGGCGTTTGTATTTCCCTTGTGTTCATGGGTCTGTCTGGCAAAATGCAAAATCTTACTGATAACGTGTGAACTCTTCTAGCATAGAAATGAATACTGTCGTCCAGATGTACGGAAAACAAGCCCACTTAAATATTTTTAATAACATATAACTTTTATAGGATGATGCATTCTAGTTATTTCATCTTAACCTCTGCCACAAAAGACATTTGAAGCCCTGAAGTGGGTTCCATGAAAAAAATCCAAACGTAACAGCCTTGGAAAAGATGGTGTGTGTGTGTGTGTGTGTGTGTGTGTGTGTGCGCGCGTGCGTGTGTGGTAAGATGTTAGAGTGAGCGCTTTTGTTTTCTTTCCCCCCATTTATACAGACTTTTGTTCTGCTCTTAGATAAAATACGAATAAACAGGAAGTTGAAAAAAATGTGGTGCAATTGTTCTGAGTGTTGTTTTTCTTATGAGGCTTTATTATGGGCCATCCCAGACCATCCTATTCAAAGCAGCCCCTGTAGGTGGTGATGTTAAAAAAGAAATGAACCAGTCGGGCTGCTGGAGCCGCCCCGCTCTGCAGCTGCCTGCTTCCCACGTGAAGCCTCAGCCTCCGGGACCCTGGGGGCTGCTCAGACTTCCCAGTGGTTTCCTCTTTATTGGCCCTGAACCAAGTTGTAGAATTTTAAGGATGTGAAAGTAAGGCCATTCCTATGGAAAAAAAACATTTTTCTTCTTTACTCCTCATTCTGAGTTCACGAGACTTTTTCATTTCCCCTGAATGCTCATTTGTGTGTGTGTGTCTGTGAGTGTGTCTGTGTGTGTGTTAAAGAACCAGGAGCAAACAATTTAACAGGAATGTGCGACCTTTATTTATCTTTAAGACAGTTCATTGGCTACAGCCATGGGCTGCTGCCATTTGGAACAAGTGGTTAAGAGAATCTGAATCTTGTTTTCCTTTGCTGGAAGGGTGACTTTAATAATCACAGCAGTAGTTCGTTTCATGATCTATGATGAGGTAACGGGCAAGAATGGATACTTCTGAAAGTAACCCTCACCTCCCCAGGCCCTCTGCCCTCAGTGAGTCCTGGCCTGTGTGAACTGGGGTCTGGGAGCTCCGGCCCCTGGGACAAGCAGAAGCGAGACAGGGGAGGTGCGGGGACGTGCCGATTCTTGTGGGACAGTTATCAGTCACAGGGTAATGCCACCTCCGTCCTTCTAACCCTGCACTTGTGGGGTTTCTATGCCTTCCAGGGCTTCCCCGTTCTGTGTGAGGGCTTGCAGAACCAGGCCTGGAGTTTTAGACCCTCTAGCTTTTTACCTTTTTCCCCCAAGATGGTGTCACCTCCCTGGATGTCCCATAGCTGGGGATGTCAGGCAGGAAAGAGGGGGGCAGAGCTGCAGGAAGGGGATGCTAGGGAGGGGGCAGGCCAGGCTCTGTCCCAAGTGTGCCCAGGGTCCCCACCCCTCCCCAGAGGCACCCAGGGGATCCCCTTCCACCATCACCCGGGCTTTTCATCCATAGCCACCTGGGTCTCATCTAACCTCCCCAGTGCCTGCTCTGGTCAAGCCTGGGCCCGTGGCTGATGCCTGCGCCACCCAGACAGCTGCCTGTCCTGAACCTGCCCTTCTGTCTTGCTTGTTTTTGCACTTAGTACTAAGTGAAACTCAGTGTTAAAAACTAGAAGGAAAAGATAGAGGTGCCGCCACAGGAACGTGAGCATGGGCAGAGGTAAGAGGGAGAGTGCCAACTGCCCAGACCCTGCCCCAGGGATCCCTCGGTCTGGAGCCTCGATGCCATTCAAACAAGCTCTTGTTGCTGTGAAAGTCAAAAAATGGGAGAGAGTAAATAAATCCCTTCTCTTTCACCCTGAACCTGGAGAAAAGCAAACCTCTGGGGCCGTAGGATTTCACCAATTAGAAATCCCATGAGGTCTCTTCTGGGCTTAGCCCTCTTTGGGGAAGAAGTAGGACGTGTGTAAGTGTGTGACATCCCCGCAGGTTCTGGGGAAAGGTTCCGGGGAGACAAATGTCTCCATGTGGAACTTGGTGTTTGAAGGACCTTTCAGGGTCTTTTTAGGGCAAAGAAGCCTCATTTTGACAGGATTAGCCAGTTTGCTTTCAGAGGGCAGTGGTCACTGTTTCTGGAAAAGGTGAGCAGTGGTTTTCCCTAAGATGTTGCCCATTTTAGGTTGAGTACATAGGTATCCGGCAGTCTCATGACTATTTTTACCATTTTATTTTCTGTTCAGAGTCAAGAACTGTATCCACCTAAGTTAGCCCCTGTCAGTAAATAGAATGTTCCAGCAATGGAGCATCTAAATGCTTCCTGGACCAGACCCCTGCCATGTCTGTGAGGATAAATGATTGGAGTTAAATCCAAAAGTCGAGTCAGGTGAAGATATTCTGCAAGAAGTGTCGGGTTGCTTTTGTATATTCTAGCTCCTGGATTACTGAGTCTTTTCTTAGATGGCTGGGCTTAGAGGTTAGAGAACAGATAAGTAATTTTTCTCTGTAACGCTGAGCATTTTCACTGATTTCAGTCTTACTCATTAGAAAATAATCTGCTCACCCACAGATGCCAAGGGTTCCAGAACAGAACCACTCTACCTCCCCCTGTAGCTGGTTTAGACCTCTTTCCCCCTCTGTGGCTTCCACAGTCAAATGTGAGTTGACTAGCAGTCATGTGTGAGCGAGAGGTATTTTTGAAGCATGTTCGTCCCCACTCTGTCACAATATTTGGTGGTGGTGGGATGTGTGTGAAATAAAATACCCACCCCAGAGTCCTGTGAAGGTCACCCACCCTTGGATTCTGCCATTTGAAAGTTTGGACAATTTATTACCCTAAAATGCAATCCGACTGAACACCAGTTTGTAAGGGCCCTGTTATGAAATTGCAGGAATTTCCATGACCTATGCTGTCTGAGTCGTTTTTAAACATTGGTGCCCGGAGCCTGATCAGCCCGTTTTTATTTTTGACAATTTATAGTTAAGGAGGGATTGAGAATGAATTTGATCTGTTTCGCTTTGAAATTTCCCGAAGGTCATTCTACCAGCTTAAGACCAAAGTCGATAATGCTTTCGTTTTAAACATAGTTATTTTCTTTTTGTGAAGTAATCTCTCCTTGCCTGGTGTGTGGTCTAGTGACTTGATGATTTCAAAACCCTACGGTGTGAGCAGGCTTGGTCTTAAGAGTCTGGCTCTGGTGTGGCCGGGCTGCTAACTTGGCCCATTAATCGGCCTGACTTTGCACCAAACAGCATATGACTGGAAATTAGATTTTGTCCAAAAGAAGGAAACAGCAGAGGACCTCAATGGTGTCATTTTAGAGCTTTAATGTTTGGTCATTGGCCTGAAAGATCCATTCTCTTCTATAAATATATGTAAATATGTACTGTCTGTAACCTCACCCTCCAGATAATTCAAAGAGCCTACAATTAATTGTGCCAAATCAGGAATTTGCTCTTCTAGAAGATTTTCCTCTTTTTCTTAGGAAACCTGTTAATAAATCTTCTTGGTCATTGTAATACTTCATATATATTTATATATTGTATATTTTATGTAGCTAATGTATATATACCAATGATCTGGGTCCTTTTTAAAGAGAAAAATAATATTAATTGATTCCCCTCCATTTCTTTTCAATATCAAAAAGGACATTATAATAATCCCAACAGGAGAGGGTTCAGAAATTGAAACAAGTTGATATCTGCTGAGCTCTGAATTAAAATGGAGCATTTAGCTTTCTTTTTTTTTTTTTTTCTCTGTTAAGCCTTAGTAGTTTTTACACATCAGGCCTTTTTAGATCTAAGGTAAATATGATTTAGAATTATATTTCAAATTAGAACTGTCATAGGATCATTCACATATTTTGCTGTTGTTATGATATAGTAAACAATGCTCTTTAATCAGTAATTCACACACTGGGTCCGTGATTTTTATCTCCAAATTCACCCACATTGCATGGCATAAATATTTCATAATTGCTCACCTATTAAATTAAATGACACATGCTGGCCTTATCCATAATTTTTGATGTTAACAGATGAATTTGAAAAATAAAACTTGCCTTTCCTAGCAGCAAGAAAACCTTTTTCTTTTTCTCTCCTCCCTCCTCTTTTTTTTTTTTTTTTTTTTTTGTTGGTTCTTTTTCATTTTTTAACCACTAAATCATCAACCTCAGCCATCCCTTCTTCAGGGGAGTTACTCACTGTATTTTCTGTTGGGATCCATGATGAGCTTCCTGTTCGTTCTCAAAAGTTTACTCAGTGGTGAGGGCGAGCTCGCGTAGAGGACTCACGATGGGTATGAGATAACAGCCTGGCTAATTTTACTTCTGAAATGACTTTTAAAATAGCAGTTTTTAAAGTGTGTCTTTTACCAAACCAAAACAGCGGTATTTATCACTGGATCCTCTCCCTGCATATCGGCTTTCTATGCAATTAGATGTCTGGTCTCAACTTCCATTTTTCAAATCTGTGAAAAAATTTCTCATACCAGTGGCCCTAAAGGAGGCCACTCTGTTTTAATGTAACTTACATGTAGCAGGAAAGGAAAAGGACAGTGCACCAAATAAACCGTAATCCTATTTAATCCTCACCATGCTGAGAAGGTTTGTGAATATGAAAATATTGTATGATTGTTCTCACATGAGATGCCTAGGGCTGTGAAATCCAAAGAGAAAGAAAGTATAAGAGGGGTTACCAGGGACTGGGGAAAAGGAGGAATGGAGAGTTATTGTTTACCGGGTACCAGATTTCTGTTTGAGATGATGCAAATTTCTGGGCATGGATAGTGGTGATAGTTGTACGACATTGTGAATGTGCTTTTTGCTACTAAATTTTAAGCTTAAAAATAGTTAAAATGGTAAATTTTGTTATGTATATTTTGCCACAGTAAAAAAAAAAAAAAAAAAAAAACCACATGCACGGAAATAAGGCACCTGAATCACCATGTGTAATAAAGTTAGATGCTAGATGTGATTTGCAAGGAATTATAGGGGGAAAAAATCTCAATAGCCACCACTGAGTCCAGACGTCTGGTTTTACAGATCTGAGATCTGAGGCCCGGGAGGAAGCCTGTTCTCACCCCTGAGTGATGACGGGAGACCAGTCCAGGACTCTTAGACGACACTTGTCTGCCTCTCCCCAGAATGGCCATTCCTTCTCATTTGGAGTAACCGTGCCATTGGTTAGATTAGCTTTGTGATAAAGCCCTGCAGCTAGGACCTTTTAATCCTGCAGCCTTTAATCCAGACGGTCCATGCGTTAGCTGGGTGCGTCACTAAGACCGGAGGCTGATCGATTCCCCAGCCCCGTGACAGGTTTTTATTTCCTGGGAAAATCGTGTTTGAAACCAAAGTGGCTCCTATAGTGGCAGTTTGCAGCCCACTGCCTCTGCCAGAGTGCAAGACACCTGTCCCTCGATGTGAGTTTTGGATTTGATGGGCTCCATCTATGCTTTCGAACCTTAGTTCATATTTAGTTTACATCTACTTTTCTCAAGTGTACCATCTTACCAAGGGAAGTATATATGCGAGACTTATCCATGCGATGTTTGTAATGTGGTTTAAATCAGCTCGGGAGCTAAACCCTCATGAAACAAATTGCAATAACCACTCTGTGGCATTGGAATACAATCTCTCAAGCCTCTTCTATGATATGCCTTTGTTTTTTACTGCAGTGTATAGCCCCTATCATCAAACAAGTTCTTGAGCCACGTTTGACTAAAAACACTTCGTTGGAATTAACACGAATTATGTTCAATTTCACACAAGCTATAGTCCCACTTGTAGACGACTTGCCTACTTCCTGAGGGTAAACACTGTGCCCGTGCAAGGTTTTATTGTAACACATTTGTGCCCAATGTCAGCATTAATAATTCTGGGTAGAGGCTGCAGCGAGATGAAGGAACTGCCCGAGCGAGGGACCACAAATGCTTGATGTGGAGACAGGCATGTCAGTGAAACAAGAGCATGACATACTTTTTCTTTCCAAATGAGGCAGCACTACAACTAAAAAGCCATTTTGCCTTTCGCTTTCTAAAATACGTCTTGCTGGAGAAAAGGATCGCTTCGTCCCATCCATTGCCCGTGGAGATGCCGTTCGGAAAAATCTTGCACAAATGACAGCACTTCTGGGGGATTTATGAGTGGCCAACCCACGCCGTCCCAATGTGGAGCCAGATATATCACCTTCAACATCAAGGTTGTTCCGGGCTGTTTTCTGTGGTTAGTTTTGTAATTCAGCTCACTGGGAATCTTAGGCAAAAGTATATTTCTCCTAACTTGATGAGTGTTTCCCTGGGTCTGAGCTCCTTCAGAAGCGGACCACACACGTTCAGGTGGGATCATCTGTTGTAGAAAGGAGGTCACCGAGGACAGCCTGGTGATCCAAGGCTCTTGAGAATTAAATGTGTTGATCTTGCCTGAAGGGAGCTTGGGCGGGAAAAGGAATAGAACTCACCAACGTGAAGGTGACTGATGCCCAGGAGATAAAAGCAGTGTTTAGCATGGTAGGAAGGGTGACCAGAGTAATGGGGTGAAACAAGGAGGGACGTCCTGGAATTTAATATTAGAAATTAACTTCCAAACAGGGGTGTGTCCGTCAGAGTGTGAAATGGGCTTATCAGAAAAAACTGGGAGACTGGTTCTGGTGACATTGCCAAGAAGGTTAGAAGGAAAAGCTGACGAACAGGGCGAACTAGCAAATAAGGTGTGTGCTGGCAGAGCACTGGGCCAGGTGAGGGCCCAAGGGACAGTGTGGCTTTTTACGGACCCCCCCGCCCCACCACCACCAAGCGAAAGGACATCAGGGAAGCCAGGTCTACACCTGCAGTTCTGCCCCTGAATCAGGAGCTGCCGAAAGCTGAGCTTTTTGTCACCCTAACACCTAGCGTCCCAAATTTGGCCGCTGGAGTTCCTCTGAAAGCCTCTTTATTACTGTGACTTAGTGTTATGAGGCCACAACAGGGAATGACATGGATGGCCATAATGGGTGTACCTTTTCTTTTACTACATCTTTGGACTTTCCAAACAAATTGCAGAATTCTCCTTCATATCAGCACATTTTCCATGAAAACATAGTTTATTAAAAGTGCCCAGAAATGTCCCCGTTGCCTCCCCGAGTGGTCTGGCTGGATTTGTTTTCCCCCTGCAGGCAAGGAGATTTATTCCCATAGCAGGGGTTTCCAGTGTCATGTTGACAGTCTTGAGATAATTCTTCCTGGCTTCATGTACTGACCTGCTTTGAAAATAGTCCTGTCACACTGCTAGGTAGGCAAAGTCATATTTTCATCACAAGGGAAGAGTGCCTCTTCGCAACGTGAAAGGATCATGTTCCATTGAATAGTGATTCTGTGACCAAAGCTCCTTCCCCTTTAATTTCTACAATTGTTTTTTAAACACTGCATGGAATAAGTATCTGAGTCAGAAAGGAGCCCCCGTCTTCCATCAGGCTCTCTCGGGAGGAACCTCGGTGTCTGTGTGGATTTCTCCTCCATCCCTCCCTCCCTCCCTCCTTCTTTTCTTCCCAAACGTCTCCTCTTCCTCCTCTCTTTGTCCTCTTGCTTTTTTTCCCAGCCCCTCGTCTTCTCTTTTTTTTTTTTTGCGGTACGCGGGCCTCTCACTGTTGTGGCCTTTCCCGTTGCGGAGCACAGGCTCCGGACGCGCAGGCTCAGCGGCCATGGCTCACGGGCCCAGCCGCCCCGCGGCACGTGGGATCTTCCCGGACCGGGGCACGAACCCGAGTCCCCTGCATCGGCAGGCGGGCTCTCAACCGCTGCGCCACCGGGGAAGCCCTCGTCTTCTCTTTTTCCTGCACTTTTTTTTTTTTTAAACAATGTACATAAATTGCTTTAAAAAATACAAGAAAAATTACTTTTGTATTTTTGCTTGAAAAAAAAAGACAAGAATTCAACACTGAAACCACCCCTTAATATATTAATCTACAGGAAGAGAAGAAGGCCAAGGGAAGCAGCAAATAACAGAAGCAGAACTATTTTATTTTATTTTTTCCAATTGTGGAGAGACTCAGAGAGGTTTGCACTCCCACCAAGCTGGCCATACGTGGCCCATGCTCCCCACCGAACCCCAGGAACGAGATGGGTCAGAGCACCAACAGTGGGAAGGAACAGAAAAGCCACAATGCCCTGGGTGGTCCGAGAGGGAGCGCCACCTGGGGCTCACTGGCCTTCCCGGTGACCATGGCCATCTGCTCTCCAACGTGGTACCGCGGGCCAAGCAGGAGAAGAAACTGGTTAAGGAGAAACAGACACCAAGGGCTCCCCTGGGAGAAATCTTGGAATCTGCTAGCTGCGGGGACAGTCTTATCTCCAGACATCACCTCCCCTCCTCCCAACTCCCAAAGTTTGCTCTGAAAAGAGACCAGAAATCCTGCTTGGAGAGCTTCATGAACACACGAGCCTCCCCCAGGTGTGTGTTCACCGCTGGTCTGGGTGGCTGAGCCCGGGGGTGGATGACCACAGCCCACCTCCTCAGTCTTTCCACCGAAGGGCAGAGGCGGGTGGGGATGGCAGACGGTAGTGTTTGTCAGGACTTGGTGCAGGCATGGTGGAGGAGGGCCTGTGGGGGACACTCAGGGACCAAGGGAGTCTAAAGGATGGAGACCCAGGCTCACCGAAGTGCATGGTGGGAGTGAGGAACCTTCTCCAGGTGGGAGGGATGAACCTATTACTCGGATTTCTTCCTCTTAGCATAAGCTCAAACACCCAATACTGAAGACACTGTCCTCTTGGCTTTGGAAGGCTCCACGGGCAGGAGATGGCAACCCACTTCTTAAACGCTAATGGGGTGTCCATGGTGCTCCAGCCAGGGTGCTTGGTGCTGGCGAGGCTGCGTCAGCCAGCCACGGGGTCCGTCCTGGAGGACTTGCAGTCCACAAGACACACAGATCTGTGGACCAGCAACCTCCGTGGAAGGGGCTCCACGGGCTGTGGGGTGGTGGCCCCTGATTTAAACAGTGGTGAAGGCGGCCTGGTGAGAAGGCAAGGACGTGGGTGGGGCCAACAGACGTCTGCCATCCTTCCCGACGGTTAAACCCCCTACCCCGACCCCATGGCTTCCTTCTCTCTAAATGAGGCTAATAAGAGTATCGGCCTCAGAAGTTTGGGCAAAGTCGATAATTTACACAATGCACCTAGGACAGGACCTCAGCAAATGGTAGCTGTCAGTCTTGGTCACCCCCGCAGCTGTGCCCACCCTGGACCTGTGGTGCGTCCCAAGCTAGCGAGTGGGTCGTGCTACCTGACAAGCTCATCCATCTGCCATTCATGGGTCCATTCAGCAGATTCTCACCCAGGGCCAGCTCTGACCAAACCCTGTGCTGGCAGGGGACACACTGCGAGCCTGACTGAGCCTGCCCTGACCCTGGTCACCCAACTGCTCGAAGGAAGCCCGAAGCACGAGGCCTACCTGTTGCCTGGTGACAAGGTCCATCCTCCCAGGGAGAGGTAACAGGAGGTACATTTCAAACCACAAAGTGACATTTGCCCTTCCATTCAAATGAGGGCTGGTAGCGTCTAAAGAGAGAGTGGCTCACTCCATCTCCACCCGTGTCTGAGTCACGGCCACCAGCAGTGGCCAGACTCTGGCCACGCCCACAGAAGGCACATGAGAGAGCTGGGGAAGCCACGTCCAGAGAGTCAAGGTGAGTCTGGGTTTGAAGACAGAGACTGGGCTTTGCTTCCCACTGTCAGGAAGCAAATATAGATCATAGACACCACCGCAGTGTTAGACTTCTCAGTGGATCTGAGTGAAAAATGACAACGGTTTCCCAGTGATTTGTGGAAATAAACTGTGGGTGGATAGCATCTACTTAAAGCCTGGAAACCGAGTTTCCTTTGGTTTGTTTTTAAATGCTTTGACGATGTGGTTTGCTTCTCCCCAAGAACAAAAAAGAAAAAAGCAAATAAAGGCTGACAGTGGAGTGTGATCCACAGCCAAGCTATTCTAATCGCCTGCCGCCACCTGGGGCAGGACGGTTGGTGACAAGAAGAGACAGTCGGTGAGGACGTGAGATCCATCCCAAAGGCACCAAACCCAACGTTAAGAAGAAGAAAACACACATTCCAGCATGGAGCAAATGTTGCCATCCTTTGGAGGGAAAATGCAAATGAGGGTGATTTCAAGGATTGTTTCTACCTTGTCACCAAACGGAGACATTGCCAAGTGCTCGAGGCGGCTGCTTCTGTTCCCTTGAAGCGATTAGGGCTCATCCCCTAGCAACAGGCAGCAGCGGAAAGAAAGCAGAAAGCATTGCAAGAATGTCACCTAATAAACACAGTGGGAACAGCATCAAGGACAAAGGCGGCCCCAGAGGGAGGGACACGCCAGGCAGAGTGCGTCACCTCCCGGCCATCTTGTCTATGCCCGTGGCCACAGGCAGGTGGGAAGGGTCCTGCCGATGTGGGAATCCCTCTGATGTGCTGAAATATTTGGAAGATTTCACGTTGGATTTTGCAGGCTCGCATGGCCGCTCTGGATTCGTTCCATCAGAAGTGCTTTAGTGCTATCTCATAACTCTTTTCTTCTGTATTTGTCCTTCTCAAAACCAATCCGTCAAGCAAATTTGCTGATCAGCTGTCCCTGGGACCTCTGTGCACTGGCTCAGAACCTCAGTCTGGTGTTCAAAGGACCGGGCAGATTGGAGCCTCTCAGAATCTAGGAGCAGAGTCCCCTGGGTTTAGGGGAGAGTGAAACCCCTTTCTCCCACCCTCCTTGGACACCAGCTTTTCGTGGTACTTAGGCATTGGTTTTTGTAACTTCCCAAATGAATGCCACTGCACAGGCAAGAAGAGAGCTCTTAGTAAATGAAGTCCAGTTGCCTTTGAGTTTAGAAAATAAATCAAATGGCTATTTCCCACTAACAAGGCAGTTGCAGAGCAGATAATAAGTCGTACCCATTTTTGTCCTCTGCATGTTCCCTGGGCCCCTGCACTGCTTCCTTTTCTAGCGGCTTTGTCAGAACCCTGGTGGGGATTTCCTCTGACCTGGCTCTCCTGGGGTTGAACGGCAACCTACATGGACACATTTTATGCTACATCTTTTTTTTTTTTTTTAACAAAATGATTAACAATGAAAGAGTTGGGTTTGGGGAGAAGCCCTTTTTAAAACAAACTATGGAAAGTAATTGATGGGTAGTGGCAGTCTTAGAAAACACTTCTTTCTGTAACCCTTTAAAAACTCTGTTGCTAACTGCATGCAAACTCCTTCATTAACATCCTGGATCTGGTACCCCTTGAGCTCTACGATGTGAATTAAGGTCCAAGGGTCCTAAGGAACAGAGTTCTTATTTGAATGTACATTTTGGTCATATAACATCAACAACCATTTCCCTTTCTGTTTGACATATCTGTGTGGTCCCAGGCATGAGGCTCTGTGGTTCAGGGGTGCCGTTGGCTACAGATTTCACTTGGGTCTGCTACAGCTTGTCTTACGCCGAATTTGTCTTAGAGCTTAATTTCCATTTTCAGCAAATTAGGCAAAATGAAAAGTGGTCTTTGGAAAAGAGTGAATGAGTGACTAATCCATTCTTCAAACATCTTTCTTGTGATAGTTAAATGGTGGTGATTCACTAACCCAACTCTTGATAAAATATAAAGCATGAATTTACGGTCACTGAACAGTCTGACAAAACTACCAAACCATGTTCCTGCTTGAAGATGCCTAAAGGCCGATGTTTCTCTGGATCTTTTTGCTGCTCCTTTGATGGGACTTTTACTGAGACAGCTCTAGCTTTCATCATGGTAAAACTTTTGGTGTCACTCTGGGTTTTCTTCGTCTTGGACAATGTTAAGTGTTAAGTGAAGGGCACCCCGTCTTATCAGAATGTTTTTTCCAAGACATGCAGCAGGAAGTAGTGGGCTAAAGGTTTGGACCCCTCTCTATTTCAGGAAATATCATGCTTGTCAGTAATAACTCTGTCCCTCCGTGCTCTGTTCACCGTGGTTTGCTTGCTCTGTCCCCATCCCTGTGACTCGGTGTGAAAGCGGGCTTCGATTCCACTTTGTCACCCACGGCCCCACTTTCTTTTTAGTTGATCTTAGGTAAGGAAGTGAGAGGACATGGAAGGGATTTGTGTTCTGTAAATAAGAGTTAAATCTTTGCAGATTTTGAGGCTGGAAAGCAACAAAACAAGATTTGCTAGCAGAAGTGGTTTCTTCTAAACTAAGTTTAGACTGGAGATAAATCTGACAACCTCTGACATCTTTAAATGTCAACTGCACCGCACAGCCCAGATGACATCGTACCTAATGATCGAACTCCCTTTAAAATATACTTCATGTAAATACATTTTTTGTGAAACCACAAGCTGTTTCTCTCAGTTTTGTTTTCAGCTGGCTTTGATAAAGAGATTGGTTGGCATCTTACAGCTAATTAAACAGCTTTCAAGCCAACATCATTGAAGAGTTTTAGACTCAAAAATATACTGTACTATTCATGATCCAGGGGGGTGTTCACGATGTTTTCTAATTGTGCTAACAGACCCTGTCAGAGGAGAATCATTTAGCTCAAACTCGAGTTTCCAACACAAATCGTCCTATTTCTGATGCTGCAGTTACAGGGTCTGGTCTCTGTCAACTTACCAACACAGTAGGTTGAATTCATACTAACAAGAAAAGATGCAATTCCTATGTTCACTTAGATATATTAGTGTTTGTGATCTTGAACATTTCTTATACTTGTTACATATTTCATTTGGGGACTAGAGAGCTATCTGTTTTTTCTTTGTGGAAAATAGAAAATGGAATGTGAGAGACCTTTGTTTCCAGGGCAAGGATTCTGAGTTTCTGAGCTTTTCTTTCACTCTTGTCTGTCTGGCTTTTTTATTTTCTTTTTGCCAGTTGCAGTTATTTCTAGATTCTGGAAAATTATTGCTTGCTTTAAAGAAAAAAAAACAAAAAAAAAAGCTTGGTTTTCTAATTTCAATTTTACAGTGTAACCTGTCCTAACCCTTAAAGCCAGATTTGCTCTAACAAAATAGTGTCATTTCATACACAATGGATTGGCTCTCAGTAAAAATGTGTATCTAATAATTGGGGGAGAAAACCCTTACTTACACTTAGGAATGGCTCTAAATGTAACAATGGTATTTTAAAACCTTGGTGTTAACACATGCATTTTGTGAAAAAAAAAGGAAGACTAAGTTAGCTAGTTGCAGGTGAAGTAGCTGTGTTGAGAACATTAATTTATAATATGGAAGAGTTTACCTTTGGACTTTTCTACTTGCCAAAAAATTGGGAATTTTTAAAAAATGCTTTGAATCTTTCCTCACTGAAAGCTTTTGTCCTGTGCTACCCTGATCATGAGAAATTACCAGGTAATAGGTACAATTGAGAGGGAACTTGAATTTGTTCCGTGAGCACGGCCTTTTTACTTGTGGTAAAACAGAGTTAAAATGACAACGGTTCTGAAGAAAGTGTTTGAGGACCATGTCATGTTTCACTCTTTCCAGATGACTAAAATCACAATCATTTCCAAGTCTTATGTCGGGGGAAGGGGATATATGTGGTTTAAGAGGCAAGCATTAGCTAAGGTCAGGGGTTTTCTGAATGTGAATATTCGATTATGCTGGTTAAGGGTGAGGACAGATATTCTAGGGTAAGATACTCATACAGAAAATGTCTTCAAGTAACAAATTCAGGTGATTCCCAGAGACTTTTTATTCCCTGTCATCTTTCATTGTAGGGTTCATTCAAGGTTTTTTGGTTTGTTCTTTAACGCTGTTGTCTTACACAAGTCAGGCTGCCTGCTCTAAAGTGTCAGATCAGTCCCATAATATTGAAAGAGCTGGATCATAAAAACAAGAAGTGTGTAAATTCTGAATGAACCACATGTTAAAACATGTCTGATGTTGAGCAACCTAACACATTCTCTTGACCAGAAGATGTGATTCCATTGATATTGTCTTCAGTTCAAGTTTACGAAAAGCCTTGCCATCCTGTCCCAGAGAGTGCTGTAAATTCACCACAAGTGTGTCCCTCCTTCTGAAGGATTGAAAATTCCTCCAGAGTTTTCTGTCCATCAGTACATGTTCTCAGTGTTCATCCTGAGCTGTGTTATTTGTTTGTAGTGCTTTTCAGTGTTTACTTTGCTGCCCTATGTTCTAGGAAGAAATCCACTTTCAGAAGAAATGACTTTGTACCCTCTGTGAGTGTTTACTTTCTTTATGACCTTAAGAATTTTCAAGTAGGAATAGATTAGGAGAATATATGTTTGTGCAAAGAACATGGAGGGGAAAGAATTAACTAATTTTTAAATTGTTTGAAATCAGGGGACTGCTGGGCTGGATCTATTGGGGTTTTTCAAATTGTTCCTGTATTTAATTAGCCAAAGCACTGAGTAGTATTTCTTTTTGATATAGATGTTGAAAACAGTTTAGTTCTTCTGAGTGTAAATAGCAAGGACTAATGCTCTTAGTATTGCCTGTAAAATCTAGAAATGTCTGCAGGCTGTTGTGAACAATTCTGTCTCTTTATGGAGAGTTGTTTGGGCTTTTTAGAAACTCATTAAATTGATGTGAGTGCCTGAGTGTTATCAGGAAAAGGAGCTTTAGAAAATGGTTTCAGAATGTGTCATTTTCTCCTTGGTTTAATCTGAGATAGTGTGTGGGCATGCTGGTATTTTAAAAGGCTAAAAATGTCCATAATGCTGTACCTTCAAATATGAAATAGGACTGCAAACAGAGAAGAGTTTTCTTAAGTCTTCTGTCTGAAATTCTGCTTTTCTTCCCATTAGTTAATTCTTGGATTTTTAGCGAGGATTCTTTCATCCTTTTGTATCTTCAATTTGTTGTTGGCATTTAGCACAAACAAATTTTGAAAAGCCATGGCAGCTTTCTATCATTTTTGATCTGAATATTTAATGTTTCATCAAATAAAACCCTGTGTTTTCATTTTAACTAGTTTCATTATTTTTTTTAATGAAATGATTTGTGGTAGAAGACTGCTATTTGGTTTCAATATTAATATATAAGATGAACTACGTGGGTGTCATTTATTTTCAGTAGTAGATAACTGCTTAACCGATTCTTTTCCTTTAGCATAATTCAACTGACTCCTTTAGAAATTTGCTCTTCACTTTCACACAACATTTGATGTGTGTGGATGAAAAATAAAAATTGCATGTTGTATCATTAAAAGCACCTTTCGTGGTGTCATGTGGTCAGAATCAGGGAATGTCATGTAGTTAGTTTCAAAATCCAATCTGTAGGTTAATCATTAATTATTCTTGTTTCCAGGAAACTCTACTTAGGTTATTTCAGAATTTGAATTTGCTAGAATTCTTGTTTTTAATCTTTTATGTGTGTGTGTCATTGTAACCTGAAAAAGGGGTTAATTTAGCAAGATTAGGTACCTTTTCTTTGTGTATTGTGGCTTCTTCAATTACTCATAAACTATTTAGTAGCTAAAATGTTGAAAGCAGTTTGGGAACAAAATGTCTGCTTCAACCATGATAAAATTGGCCACAGTTTGCCGATTGGGCAGATAACAAAAGCCAGCAACACAAAATAGGTAGAAAAACAGTTTGTTCGCTGATGTGAGACCACTGCAGGGCTTTTTGCATGTTATTTTTTTTCATTCTGATGTTTACGTTGTGCGGGCAGAACGTGGAGAGAGGTTTTTGCTTACCCCTCATTCTGATGAACCATTTCAGCTAGTGGATTTCTTTTAAAACTTCAGAAAATAAGCTGCTCCCCTGGCATCTGAGACACATTTGAGTTAAAATCCAGCTTTGCACCTAAACCCCACGTTTCATCCGGGCTCCACCTGCTTGTAAATGTCTCGAAGCTCATAATTGGATCTTTTCAAGCAGCAGTGTAAATTCCCTTTTTCCAAGACTCAACGTGGAAATACATGGCTGTGACTGCATTTTTGCAAGTGTAAAACAAAAATGATAGTTTGCAGTTAAAAAAAAAATTCCCTATCTGAGCCTACAGTTGACAAAAGTTTTAACAACTGAAAGTACACATTGCCTCTCATGTGGTCGTCACAGACTGTAAACAAATATTAATGTTTTACATGAGACAATACATTTTTTCAAGTGATAGGACGAGATAACAGCATCCTCTCTCTCCTCTCTGTTGTTCTGAATTCTCATGCCTTGAGTGTGTGTCTTATGGTCTTTTTTTTGTTGCTGTTCTTTTCTTTTTGTTCTAAAAATCAGATACTCCAGGGCATTAATTAGGATGAGGTTTATGTTTCTACTTATCTAATCTTTGTTTTCACAAATAAATACAAATAACTCAAACTGAAACTTGATGGCTTTGGTGATAATAAACTAGCAGCCACGGGGAAATTTTCTTCATTTTAATGTTCTTTCACAACCCACATTCAGTTTCGGTAGGAAAATTATTAACCTTTTCAACAGCATGCTAAAACATAGGTTCATAATAGACGCCTGAGTATGATTTGCAGGTTTTGGTTCTATTTTGAGATTTTTTTTGGTGTGCAGAGTTTTTTCTTTTTCTTTCTGTCTTTCTTTTTTAAATGGCTTTCTTTGACAGCGATAGTCATGACTTGGAGTCCTTTCGTTGGTATCTTTTCAGTGTGGGCCCATTTTAGAACATTTGTATTTATTTTTTATGGTGAGAAGGGAAGATTCCTATTTCCTATCCTCCTACTGTTTTGTGCTGTGAAAGAGGAAATGTTCTTTAGTCTCATTGTTTTCCCTCATTTGAATTCTTGGGTAGACATTGTGAATCCCATGCCCCCATTAAAAAAAAATCCATTTGAGCCACATTTCAGTTAGGGCAGATGGCTCTGGGTTAGGCATCTGACTTGACTCCTATCTGCCTTGGGTGGTCTCGTGTCAGTGCCCATCAGACCGAAGCAAGTCGGGCCAGTTTGGGCTTGTGGTCCTGAAGGTCTGTACAGCCACCAGCTTGGATGGAAGGCCTGGGATGGTGGGGTCTCCCTAGCTGACTGCTGCTAGGAAAGGGCGTGGGGGGAGGTGATCATGATCTGGTAACTCCTGTGTCTTGACCTGAAACACACAAGGGGTGGAACGTGGGGTGGGAGAGGCCGGCGCGTGGGATGCTCTCGGAGGGCAGTTTCCATTTTAGGTGTCTTCTTCCCCAAGTCTGGCTGGGACAGTCACACCTGCAGGGAGGGCCCTGGATGAGACATCGTCCTACCCCACGCACACTGCCCTGTGTCTGATAAGGCTGTGCCTTGTGACTCACGGTCCCCTTCTTTGCTGCGTCCCCATGATTTGTAAGTCCCCACCCTCCCCTGGTGCCCTACCCTACCCGTTCCCACAGCCCCTGAAAAGTGGGAATGGAAACTGAGGAGCCCTCGTCTTGTCTGTATCCAGTGCCACTTTCAGTGTCATAGCCTGGGTTTGTGTTTTTCTTCTTCTTCTTCTCATACTTCCTGTATGAGGTTCGTTTTTTTTTTAAATGATAAACAAACTCTTTTTTTTAACCTTTTTTTTTTTTTGACCTGGTCATGGGTCGCCTCCTACCTGTCCGGTTGTGAGCCTTTGGCTGGCGCTGCCCACCTGAACATCATCAGGTGTCGATGTGAGCAGGGCCCCAAAGCAGTGTGGGCTCTGCTCCCCTCTCCTCCCAGGGTGGCAGTCAGGAGGGTCAAGCTGGTGGAGACATTTTCTAGTCTCCTATTTGAGAGAAATGCCAGTAGACAGCTGGCTCGAGACTTCTCCTCAGGCAAAGAGAGCAGGGGAGAGGAAGGCTACAGTGTGGGAGGGTGGGGCTTGGCCAGGAAAGAAATGTGATGCGGAGGGGAAGTCCCGGGTGCAGGTGTAGTATCCCATGGTGCCTGCCCCACACTCTACAGATGAGCAGCAACTGGAAAAGGGGATTGAGGGATGAATCATACCAACATTTCTCCCGAGGTCACCCCGAGAACGTGTTGAAAGTCTCAGATGGTTTCTGGGCCGCTGGCTTCGTCCTCCCACTCTGGGGATCCTGGGACAGAGCCATCCAGTGAGGAGCTTGGGTACAGTTGACCAGACTGAGAACATCAGTAGATGGCCAACCGGCAGTCACCACGGTCACAGGGACTTAGCCCGCGGCCCAGGTATCACTCACTACTGGTGACGCTTGGGCGTGCGTTGGAATCGCTTGAGGGCTTGTGAAAACCGACATCCCTGGGTCTCATCACCAGAGTTTCCAATTCAGAAGATCTGGGGCACACCTTAGAAATTTGCATGTCTGAAAAGTCTCAGGTGATGCTGCAGACCCAGAGAGCCACACTGAGGACCACTGGTTAGGGCCACGGGCCATGGCTGACTGGAAAACCTAGAAGCCTGTAGATTGTCTCCATTTTCCCTCTAATCCTGAGCTGCTCTTCGTGTGTTCTAGACCAACCTTAGAGGTAAAACCAGCCTTTCAGAAAGCCCTTTGCATCTCTTAGTAATGGTATAGCAAGGTTACCTGTAATTTTGACCTTTTACAATGTCAACCAGACTATACATCTGCTAAAATGTGTTTGAGGTTTAGTTCTTTGAAAAGTAGGTTTTCTTTTATGGATAGAGAAAGTGACCAAGGTGAGGGGGACGGTACTGACTAGATCAGGAAAGAATCCAGGGAGGCCCAGCCCTTGGGTTGCCCACTCTTATCTCCATTAGTGGAAACCTTTAGTATTAACAGAGGGAGGTATTTTGGGGGTCCCTCTCGGTACCAAAAGGTGGGCAAACTTCCGAGATCCTCAGGGGCTCAGGGTATTTGAATCACCTGTGAGATCCTGTTCATCCCAGAAGGTGTCAGAGTGTGAAGGTCAGGATGCTGGACTGGAGGCTGGGTGCCACCATGCACTGGCTGGTGGTTGAACATCCCCTGCCCCCCAGTGAGAGAGATTCTCCTAAAGCAGCAACCTGAGAGGGCGGATGCTTAAAGGAGAGCACACATCTGGAGCAGTATCTAGCGGATGGGATGAGCTCAACAAACGATAGCCAAGAGGACCCGGCGGCCAAGAGGACCCGGCTGTGTTCGGGGCAGCCCTGGGGAAGGCTCGCACTCTGCTGATGGATTAGTTAAAGGCTGAAACTTTCTGAACCACGGGTAAGTCTGTAATGATGCGTGGCACACTTCGTAAAAACTGCTTCTCGGGGAGGTCCCCTCAGGAGAGGTTCTAAGTCTGCTCAGAGTTATGTGGCTTTCATTCTACAAATGCCCCCCGCCCAGAAGCAAAGGAAGGGGGCCCTCAAGGGTGGCTCCTCTCTCCCCTGCCCTGATGTCTCTAGTAGCACAAAAACTTAATCTTTTACATACGGGATCCATATCACTCATCCCTAAAATTAGTCTGTAAAAAGCGATGACGTTTTCTGAGCATGTCCTCTAGGTTTTAACTTTCTGAGACATAAAAGCCGAGGACTCCTGAGAGCGAACACCTTGGTATTGTCTACCGGGTCCCACCCTCCTGGCAACTGTTTCAAAAACTCAAAAAATTTGGCTTCCAAGCCTGTCCGAATCCAACATGAGTCAACACGAACAGGATGTGAGCGCCTGGCCGGTTGTTTTCCCAAGCGTTGACGGAACCCTTGATGCACAGCGGGCTCGAGTGTGTGTTTTGCACATGGGTGGCTGGGGGCTCTGGTCTGGCTTTTCGGCACTGAGGTACTGGCAGTGTCATGGATGTTACAGCAAACTGAAGTTTGTGCTCCTTGCTTCCCACACCCCTGCCCTGGTACATACTGCCTGGGAAATAGAAGTTTGGATGGAATCAAGGGCAAATGCCCTGACAGGTGACCCATCCAGTCCAGGGATGGTCATCTGAGCTGCTGTCTCTCTCCCCTTCTCAGTTTCCCAGGCTAGAAGCCTTTCCTCTGCCATTAGGAACCAAAAGGGTGTGATCTGGGAGCTGACTCTGGGAGCATCCAGGAGATTGCCTGGGCTGCATCTCAGGCCCCTGATAAGGACTCATATTCACGGTGTGATGTACGTGACCCTGAGGCCATCCCTCAGATCTGAGGGAAAGCGGAGCTGGGTACCCACAGTGGAGAGACCTACTGGGGGCCCCCTGAATGCTACAGACCTGCAGAAACAGCACAGCTCAGCCAAGCTGGGAGTAAGAATAAGGAAGTAACGTGTGACCAGAAGATTCTCTAGGAATGTCCTAACCCAGGGGAGGCGCTGGTGGTCTCCACTCCCTCCCAGTGTCTGCTGGCATAAGGGAAGCCAGATGTGCGATCAGCCCTGAATTGGGGGCAGATCTTTTAGAGTTCCTGAATGTTCCATCTTGGGTTTCTTCAGTGTTAACCAGACAGCCAGGTCAACGTGAAGTCACTCAGGATTTGACTTATGTGTGCAAAAGCTTGCACACAAACTAGCTCAGGTCTTACAGCGGAAAGCTGCAATTCAGAATCTAGGGACGAAGGTAGGAGAGACTCAGTTCTCGGTCCCAGCAACGTCTTTTCCAGTGTGACCTTAGGAAGATTGCCGACTTCCTTGCTCTGTATGCTTGTAAAATGCAGGTTGATCAGATGACCCTTCCGGCCCTGCCACCTCTCACTCTGTGATCCTGGTCCAAGCCCACGTGGTTGGGTCCATACCGAATCCTGCCCGGGCTCTTGCACTTTGGTTTTTTTCCTCCCCACTCAGAAGTAGGGTAACTGGAGAGGAGCGTAGGTTCCTAAGCTGTCTCTCTATTTCAAACTAAAGGAACAAGGTCGCCCCTTCCACCCATGTCAGCCACTGATGCATTTCTTAGTTCCTGTTTCTCTTTGCCCACCCAGGAAGGCACTGCGTATAAAATCTTGGGCCCAGATTCGGGTACTGTCACATTAGAAAATGCTAGCTCATAGAACACACGTCAGGAAACTGGTTTTCCCAGCAGGCTCATTTGAGCAGTGTTCTCCCCAGAGTGCTAGCGACCACACAGCCAGGCTCATCCTCTCTCAGAAAGGCCAGTATTTCACTGCCTCTAGGATAGGAGGCCTCTGAGAAAAAAAATAATAAAGGCTGCGGGAGTCTGTGTGCTTCAGGTAACTCATACGTGGAGGGCATCTGGGGAAGATATTGAGGGAAAACAATACAGAGTTTCAAGAAATAAATGCAGACCGTCACAACTGTCGTGTGAGTGTCAGGACGGCAAGGACTCAATCAAAGAGAAGCTTTGCTGTCTGCTGCCCTGTGGAACGCTGCGGGCAGAGGTTCCTGGGTAAGAGGGTTTCCGCTCCACATATGTATGGGAAGCACACAAGAAACTAACGTAAACGGCTTTCTTTAGTTCCTAACTTCTCGGGGTCTTCTGTATGTTACTGTGCCTTGTGAGTGAATGTCTCCCGGAAGGATGGAGCTTTTCCAGAATCATGCAGCCCCTCCCACCCCAACCTTTTTGCAAATAATTTTGGGCCGTTAACAAAGGTCAGGAAATGGAGAGGGGCCAGGGCAGCTGGCTTTCCCCGTGAACTCAGGGCTGCATCTGGGGCAGAACGCATGTGGAGGGGATTGCAGGGTCCTCAGGGAAGCTCTGAGCAGTCACGGGCAGGGCCCATTTCTTCTCTGACCATCAGTAGTGGCTGGTCAGAGAATATGGCTGGGAATAGCAGGCAGGCGTGGATTTGACCTTGCTCCCATGGCAATGCTGTCTCCACCCCTCTCTTCCTACTCCAAGCATCCGAGCGGCAGATTTAAGCACAAAGCCGGTCTTTGGGGGAGGTGGCACCATTCGTATTTAGGAATCAAGCAATCCTTCTGTCAGTCTCTCGAAGTATCCCTTCACTCGCTTGGGAGAACTAAGAATGAGATTTCGCAAACGATGTGCTGCTTGGGAGCTGGTCGCAAGTGGCAAAGGCAGTTTTTAATAGAATCAGAGGTTTGGGAGCTGTTCTCAACCCTGTGCTGTCCTCAGGGTCTTTGCTTGGTCAGGGTCCCCCCTCTTACCATCTCTCCTTCCCTCCACCTCGCTGAGGCTGCTCGGTACAAGCTTGTCTGATCACGATGCTGTCATGTGCTTGGGAGCCCAGCTCTCTTGGATGGGAAGAGGAGAGGGGACCAGAGGTTCAGCCACCATCCCCCTCCTCCATCCTCATTGGACTGCAGTTCCACGGTGACCTCTTTTAAGTCTCTTTGGACCCCTGGGGAGAGGTGTTCAGGACATCACCTGGGCAAACACCAGAGTTGTCCTGAGAGTCCTATGTGACTTCAGCTAGACCAACAGGAGCACCTAGGGGAAGGGCCTCGGTGTGCCCCAGGCTTGGACCTGGACCCAGAGGGGTAGAACTGACTTCAACTTTTCAGTAAACAGGCAGTGGGCTTCGGGGAACATCTGCCTTCACAGTCTCTTGCGAATTATTTTTAAACCGATGCCCCGCCCCCCTATCCCCACCGCAATCTTTGTTGATTATCAATAGATGCTGATAAATTTGATTCCCCATCTTACTGTGGCATTTAAGATCTGTCTTTCCCTTTTCGGTTTCCATGTACTGGGGTGACTGTGTCTCAATGCGGTTGGCAGTGACCTGTGTTTTTCGTGCATGTTTTTGTTTCAGAATAACTGGGAGATTAAACAGGAAGCTTTATGACACACTTGCTCGAAAATGACACAGGCACCGAAAAACCAGGACTCAGCCCCCTGCAGCACCTCTACCTGCTGCCCACGGCCGAATGCAGGGGAAGGGCTGGCCCTGGGACCTGACTCCATCTGCCATGGACTCTAAGGGCCTCCACATTCCGTGATGATGTCTCTGCGATATGGTGGTTAGGGTCTAGTCTGGCCAGTCTCTGTGTGTCTTCATCCCTTTTCCTTCATTAAAAGCATAACTAAAGAAAAATGGATTGTTTGCTTATTAGTTACGTTTAAATATTGATAGAAAGTTTACCAGATAACATTTGAGATTCGTTTCTCTAGGACCACAGAGCAACGCTGCCATAACCACACAGATCCTTATGACAGCGTCTAGAAGAAGCGTGTTGAACTTGTATCACTTATTACTCAGACGTATATCTGGGTCACAGCCCAAAGGTCCCCAACTCTGAGGGGTCTCTCTGACCACCTGTCCCGAGAGACCCGCCCCCCCACCCACAGTTATCCTGTGTTTTCACTTATTAATTAGCTGTCACCCTTCCCCTGCCCCTCAGATTTCAGCTCTATAAAGGCAGGTTCTAGTCTGTCTTATCCCTCAGTCTGTCCCCAGCACCTGACACTCTGCTCAGTGATGATGTGTTGACCGGATCCATTATCTTACTGCTTCTCAGAGCAACAATGTGAAGCTGAGCAGCCCAGTATCCTAACCACAGTTGGGTGGATGAGGATGTTGCCGGTCCCTTTACTCTGATGAGCTGAGGAGGTAAACAGAGTAGCCTCGGAGAGGACCCAGGCTATCTGCCAGGTCACCGCCCGGCAGCAAAGTTTGATCGTGAGCTATCTGCCCTCTGAATATTCAGATTCTCATCTGAAACCAAGCTTTGCACTGCTAATAAACATCCTTCAGTTACATTGTGTTTGCTTACGTTCCGGGAGATGACAGGTGACCGTGTAGTAGAGGCATGTGTCCTCCGAGGGGTGTCTGGATGACAGGGCTCTCATCCTTGCCTCGGATGAGTCACCAGACTTCTCTGGACGCTAATTTCCTTCTCAGAACACTAGGAAGACCAGATGAAATGATTCCCAAGATCCCACCCTGCTCTGAGATTCTTTTCTTCCACCTCTGCTGGTTCCATCTCTCTGGGTTCTAGAAGAGGAGGAATCAGTGCAGAAAAGTATCACAGGGCAGCAGAGACAAAGACCCCGAGAGTGCCGGGAACCCAGGCCCAGTCGTGGGTTTGTGGACGTGCCCTGTGGGTAGATGTTTGAAGTAATGGTTCTGAACCCAGGTCAGACATTAAAATTACCCAGGAGTTTTAAAAAATCCAAATGCCCAGGCTCCACCAGGACTAATCACACCAGAATCTGGTTGAGGGGAGGGCGGGGGGCAGGCACAGACATCAGTGTTTTTTAAACCTCCCCAGGTAAGTCCATCGTTTAGCCAAGGTTGAGAACTGCTGGTCTAGGGTTTTATTGTCCACTATGGTAGCCACTGGCCACAAGTATTTACTGAAAACTTAAAATGTGGCTGGTGTAACTGCGGCACTACATTTTGAATTCCTTTTTATTTTAATTAATTTAGATGTAAATAGCCACCTGGGACTGATGGCCACCATCTTGGACATCTCAGGTAACAGAACATGTATATTGTCACAGAAAGTTCTACCAAAGAGCAAAGTCTAGGGCAACTCTTGACGCCTGTAACTGCCTAGTGAACTGACCCTGAAAGAAGTTTAAGGTAATTGTCCCTGTCTGTTACCTTGACTAAGGCCTGCTCTCCTGTCTTGGGCCCGCATTGTAGTTTTCACCTACCTTTTGAGCCAGAGCTTGTACAAGCAGCAGGAGTGGTGGGATTGAAAGGAATTTAAAATATTTGCAAACGTCTAAGCCCCCAACTGAAGTCGTCTGGCGTTCACTCTGACCACTTATCCGGTTGCATCTTTGAAGACCCAGCCCTGGAAGGGGAACTTTCTGAATGATTATTTAAGCAGTGGGAAGCAGGCCCTCCAGAAAGAGCTTTTGGAAAAGCAGATCGCCAGAAGAGGGGTTTGGAGTCTTGGAGGTGTTCGGGCTTTTGAGCTGGGCTCAGCTCGGCAGCTCGGCGAGCTCTACCAGTACCAGGGTTAGGGCTGGAGAGACAGAAGCCAGCACTGAATCACTTTCTGCTTATCGCTTGCAGACTCTGTCAGATTTTTTTTTTTTCTTTTTTTGGAGGGAAAGCACCTTCCACCAAACAATAATACTATTTTGAATTTCAGAGCTTTCCCTTTTTCAAAGCGCTTTACCACCTTTGACTTATTTTGTCCTCACAACAAGGCTGTCCCATAAGTAGGGAAGGGATTTTTCGGGCTTGTCACAAACTCCCAAGGGCTTATTATTATGGAAAGAATTTACAAGTAAAGGTGAAGACTCTGAAACGTTGTTCTGTCATTTCTGGCCACACTCAAGTAGTTGTAGCACGACTAGGGTCAAATGTACCCCGATTTTGTGCTCCTACAGTGAGCTGTGGTTTGAAAGGAGACGTAGGACTTCACGTGGGTTCTGTCTTGTTTCATCCCAGCTTTCCAACTCGTGTGAGTTGATTCTTTGAAACCATTTTTTTCTCAGAGGTTTGTGTGATTTGTAAATTTGGTAAATATGCTTTCAGTGTCTCCCTCCAAGTTATCTTTTAATTCATTGATTTTTATACTGAAGTACAGTTGATTTGCTATGTTGTGTTAATTCCTACAGCGCAGCAACATGATTCAGATACACACACACACACACACACACACACATTCTTTTTTTATGTTCTTTTTCCATTATGGTTTATCACAGGATATCGAATATAGTTCCCTGTGCTATACAGTAGGACCTTCCTGTTTACCCATTCTGTCAAGTTATTTTTTAAATGGTGATAGGACTGGGCCCTGTGCCCCTTCATGGAAACATTTTTTCCTCCCTCCAATGGTTATAACTGGTGCAAAACTAGCTACAGAATGACACCGTCCCCTTGCAATCTTTAACCTTCTCTATGTGTGGAGCTGCAGGGAACCATTTCAAACCGTACTTGCCACAGGGGAGAGAATACTGAATAGTCTGTCCAACTAAGACCTCCCAGGCGGCCAGCCTGGCCATCTCCAGCAGCTGAAGTGGGATTCAAGGTAGCAGGATTGACACCATGCCGTGAGTGGACCTCTTTGGGATGTCTGTCCTGCCAACTGTGAATTCTTCTGGTCACACCATCCTCTGGCCCATCTTTTGTATCTTATGTGCATAGGATCCGATGAGAGGTTTTCAGATGCTTTACTGAAAGCAAGACACACTTTCTGGGGCATTCCCCTAATCGACTGTTCTGGTGAAGCTCGTCAAAACAGGAAATGAGGTTAGCATGGAATGACTTTCTCTTAGAGAACTCGTGTCGCCTCTTTAGAGACCACCACTTTCTTCCCAAACGCTTGCGAGCTTTGTCTCACACCTCTTCTGGGCTTGCCCGGAAATCGGAGTGAGTCTCTCTTCTGTAGTTTTTAGAACCCATTCTTTTAGAAAGTGGTGGGGATATTTGCTCGTCCCCAGTCTTCCAGACCCTCTCCTTTTCACTCCAGTGTCTCTAAGATGTTTGCAAGTTGCTCTGAAGTTAAATCTGCATGTATTTCAATCACAGCACAAACATGGTTGAGCTAAGGTTCCATGTACTTGTCCAGATGGACATGGTCACACACGGGCTCCCCACCTGGGATTCAGGTGGCTTCCCCCTCATGCTGGTGGGTCCACGTGCTCCCTTTTCATCAGAGATGCCAGTAAGAGAAAATGAATCCGGTAGAGATGAAAACTTCGTGGGGTGAAGCCACGTTCCTCCCCTGCTCCCCACGTGAGCTCAGAAATGCACTGTGATTGAAACAGCGGGGCCCGGCTTCACTCCTGTGAACCCCCACATTGGGTTCTGACTCCGTTATCAAAAGCCATGAGGGTTTCATAGTTTTAGGCGAGCTGCAGCGTGCTTATGGAGGCTGAGGCTTTCTGATAAATGGCTCTACTTGAAATTTCTAGATTGAAGTACATTTTTGTTAAGACTGGAGTACTTTTGAGTCACATTTGCTTTGATTCAGTGGCAGGGAGTCTACCTGGGGAAAGTCTAGCCTTGACTCACAGACGCCTGGGGAGCACCGATGTCTCCAGATGTGAGACTTGGATTCCCTTGTGAAGGTCTCCCTATGCGTGATGCTCTCACTTCTGTAATCCCGGGTCTGTCTCTCTTTTCCCATGATTTACCCGGATCTCAGAAGCCATCTGAGTCCCCATGGCTGGGAATGGGGCACAGCCCCTCCACACCCCATCCTTCAGCTGGGAGTCCCGGCCTCGATCTTCCCAGGTCTCCAGGTACTGCGTTTTCAGTAATGACTGGCTTAGTAGATGGATTAATAAAGGTGCACCTTGAGAATCATCCCAGCTCTTTGGTGATTCACAACATTATTTCCAGTCCTCATAACCGGCCGCAGAGGTGGGATTATTATCCTTTCATTTCAGCTAAGAAAACCGGTTTCCCTTTGTTTCAAGGCACAAAACTAGGAACGTGATGGTTCGTCTTGGTTGAAATCCAGAGCAGTCTGGCCTCGCTCATCTCTCTCACGGCGCCTCTCCGTGTTACATTTTCTAAATATGTACAACAAGCAAATGCCATTTTTTCCTTACGAAGGACTGTGAATGGTAAGTGCCAGTTGGAAGGAAGATCCTAGAGCATCGTGGAAAATGGGGCGATTGGAAATCAAATGATCCGTGCGAGGTCCTGGTCCCCTTCTTGCTGCAGCAACCCTGCAAGAGGGTGGCAGCCCACGAGCATCTTCTGGGGTAACTCAGTGACCATGGTGGTCCTGCCTCTTGCCAGCCTTGGGTGAGGATCCTCAGTTGCAAAAGGTTCAGGATGTGGACACACCTGTTCTCTGAAAAGTGCCTAATTCTCAAAGTGTGGTGGGAGGGTGGGTGAAACAGGCAGAGGCCCCACCCTGGCCCCTTGGCACCAGTATCTGGTTTTCAACAAGATCCCAGGGGACCGGAGAGCACAGCTGTTTGCTCTGCTCTCTGGGCCCCTTGAGGTCAGAGCTCTGTGGTCACACCTTTCACCTCCAAAGCCCAACATATGCCTGCTTGACGTAGGTGCTGAAGAAAGGCTAGTAAAGTGAATTTGGTCTTTATTCTTCTGAGGAGCTCGTGGGGTGGGTGAGGAAATCAGTTAGACAGAGGCTCCTGGGGCCCCGGGCAGGCCCCCAGCCCTCGGCTAACGGCGGGGCCATTCAAGAATCAATGAGATGGAGAAGGGGTCCAGGATAAGGAACCACGAAACGAGTGCCGCCTGTGGAAGTGGTCCTCGCTGCCATTTGAGAAGGAAAAGTAAAAATTAGAGAAATCTATCATCCCAAACTACTAGCGTCCTGTCTCCAGCTCCCACCAGTTCTGATTCCATTATTTTTTTCACCTTTGGAGCCACTAGAGGCAGCGCAACGCCACAGTCCCTTTAGGGGAGGAAACCATTTGCCGTATTTGCCCAGGACGACCCCATCCATGCCAGTTAGACATCAATCAGTGCCTGTTAATTCCTTTCCGCTCTGCTTTTCACTCTCAAACATGTCCTAGTTCGGACAATAAAATAGTGGGCGCTCTATCTTTAGGTCACCTTATATCTGCTTTTTAATTTTCCCAAGAAGTTGCTTTATAAACACTAATTCCTGCACACAACTGTCACCCCTTCCAGAAGGAGAGGGGTTTGGCAGCTTATCCACGGTTTTGGCAGGGCTGCCCTAGAATTAGCAGAGTCAAAACCGGGGGAGTGAGAATGAGTGCATGCATGTACACCTGTGTGTGTGTGTGTGTGTGTGTGTGGTCATGTGAGTATTGCGGGGTGCACGTGTGGTACGTGTGGGTGGTGTGCGTGTCTGTGGTGCGAGCGTGTTCATACGTGCTTGTGTGTGTGGTGTGTGTGATGTGGTGTGGTGTGTGGGCAGACGTGAGCTGGGTGCCCGTGGCACGTGCGTGTGGAGCGGGTGTGTGATGTGGGCGTGGTGCGTGGATGGGCGGGCATGGGCACCGCTGTGTGTGCTCTGTGTGGTGTGTACGTGTACACGTGCATAAGCCTGGACGTGGGGATGGCACGTGTGTGGCGTGGGTACAGGTGTCTGTGGGGCGTGAGCACCCGTGTTCCTGCGTGTGTGGCGGGTGTCTTCGCAGGGCGCACAGGTGGAGTGGGCGTGGAGGCCTGGGTGTGTGTGTGTGATGTGTTTGTGCCTTTGACTCTCTGTGGTCGGTGTGTGCGTGTGCGTGTTGCGGTGTGTGTGTGTGTCCACGGTGTGTGCAGGTGGCGGGTGGGTGTGTCTGTGTGTGGAAATGGGTAGGTGTGAGGGGTGATTTTGAGCCCTTGGGGGTCGTTGGCAGTCTCCCTTCAGACCCACCTGACACTGCGGAAAGGGAGGCCTCTTCCCACCACCACCCCCGCCCCAGCACTTTGGGGAAGCCACTCTGAGAGGTGACGTGGATGGAAGGTATGGGGACACCTTCCGGGTCCGGTGAGCCCAGGCCCTGAGCCACCTGCACCCGGAGCCCTCGAGGGTGGGCCCGGGCCATGTTGTTCACGCCCAGCTGGCGACTGGCACACAGTAGGACCTCAAGAAGGATGTACTCAGGGCAGAATCACTCTGGAAGCCACTTCCCTCTGCCCTGCTCTCACTGACTTGGGGCACTCGAGGAGCGCTCCTTACTCCACATTTCATGCCCGGTGTCCGTGCGTGAGGAGAGATAACCTTCTCGCTTCAGCTCGGCGTCCCCAGCTGGCACCCCGGTACTGCATCCTCCTGGACCGACTGCAGAGGCCGCCAAGCGCAGCCAGGCGGGGCCCTTCTCTTGGTCAAGGCCAGGTTTCCACAGTGATCAGCACAGTGGCTAGATGCTGACCACGGGCGAGGACGGCTGGCCTGGCCCATGGCCGGCATGTTCCCCTGCCCAGCCCTCACCTGCTGTCCCCTCTGGAAGAGCATTGCTCACGTTAGCTGAGGGCCACCTGACTTTCCCTGACCTGTCTCTTCCCGAGGCAAGAATGACCCCGGAAAGTACTTCTGAAGGCATGGTCAGTGCCGGGGCCCTTCCTCTAGAGTTGGAGAAATGGAGATGCTGTAAATTCCAGAACTCGATCCGTCGGGCCCCAGGTCTGGTCTGCAGGGTCTCTGGTCTGCATGTTTGATCTCTTGGAATCTCGGTTTCCAAAATCATCAACTAGGGACGATAACGCTTCCCACGCTGACCTAGGAGGGTATTTGCAACGATGTATGAAAGCACTTAGCCTAACGCCAGGCGCAGAGTACAGAGTCAATAAATGGTGACCATCATCCTATTATTTTAACGCATAAAAATTGAGGTTTAAAAAATAATAAATGTATCAGGAAGTGCTAGAAATGTATCATCAGCAAAAATACTCAGATGGGGTCCTAATGACCTAAGATGTAAAATCATAGCAAAAGGAAGAAAAGATCTAGAAAGCAAAGGAAGCAGAGACAGCGGTCTCAGGAAAAGAAAAAAAAAAAAAAAAAGTGGGTAGAGAGAGAGTGAGCCAGAGCAGTGCAGGGCTAGCCAGCCAGAGCACAGTTTCCTCTGCTGTGACAGTGTGACAAGGGCCCGATCCTGAATCTGCAGAGCCAGACGTGGTAGAGGGACGTCGATTTGCTTTAATGTAAATATTTTGATGTCTTTCTTTTTCCTGAACTTTTAACCTTGCTGGTAAACAGGGTTCATACAGTAAATGAATTGTTTTTCTGAGAACTGCCTTTTGAGGAAATAGGAAGAAAAAAAGGATTTTTATTAGCTAATTGTCAGTCTCGTGCATGATTAAAAGCTTCATTTTTCTGCTTCTTAACTCTGCCTTCAGGAGACGCTTGGCCACCGAAAATTGATGAAAAACACTTTAAAATGTATAAACACACCAATTCAAAAAATAGCAAACCTCACACAATAAAGGGAGAAAAGTCATTCTCTAGAAGGCTTCTGAGACAAGAAAAGCAACCAATCCAAACTCCAGTTTGTTGTTTATAATTAGAAACTCCCCGAACTTCATCTCCCTGGAGATTCAGGCCCTGGCCTACCATCTTGGTCCATTTCCAGCCTTTGTAACTTCTGAGATGTTAATGGAAGTCAAGAGGGCATCTGAAGTCCTGACAGCAAAGGCTGAGCCTTAATGTACACATGTAATAGCCTTTCTTTCTCCAGGCAGGTGGCTCACAGCCATCACTGTTTACTAACACTGTCCCCGTGGGTGGATTGTGCAAGAGTATTTTGTGATAAAGGAGAACCAGGACAGGGAACTAACCAGAACAAGGAAGATCTAGGTTGTAGCATGAGCTTTTCACTTGAAACTGTCATTTAACCTCTACCCTGTAATTTTCTTAACTGTTAAGTGAAGATAGAACATTTGGGCTGTGAAGCCTCAGGGAGATGTGGTCAAAACACCAGATCTGTAACTTGCTTTGAAATAGTTGGAAGAAGAGAGAAACCCTCTCCATATCAAGTTGTGATGGAGTTGCATCAGCCTCGTAGTGGATGCTGGCAAGTCCTTGAATGTTCCTAAGACCCGACAGCAACCCCAACCTCCGAAAACTCTTCCTCTCCTGACTTTTATACCTCCAGCTGTTGTGTCTCTCGGGTGAAGGCTGGCAGAGCCTACCTTTAAAGTCATGCCCCCATTGGAAGGGAAGCCAAGGACACTGATGATGTTTCAAGTCTCCTAAGATACAGGGCAGGGTTGAAAGGACTTCTAAGAGAGTTTCTTGCTGCCCTCTTAGAAGAAGGAGGAAGAAGCACAGGAGAAGGGGGCAGAGAAGATGAAACAAAGTGCCAAAACCTTAAAAATTTATTGATTTATTTATGTATTTATGTGTTTGTTTATTTTTATTGCGGTCTAGTTGATGTACAATATTATATGAATTTCAGGTGTACACATAGTGATTCACAGTTTTTAAAGGTTATATTACATTTATAGTTATTGTAAAATACTGGCCACATTCCCTGTGTTGTACAATATATCCTTGTAGTTTATTTATTTTATACATAGTAGTTTGTACCTCTTAATCCCCTACCCCTATCTTACCACTTTCCCCTTCCCTCTCCTCACTGGCAACCACTAGTTTTGTTCTCTATATCTGTGAGTCTGTTTCTTTTTTGTTATAGTCACCAGTTGGTTGTATTTTTTAGATTCCAAAACTAAGTGATATCATACAGTATTTGTCTTTCTCTGTCTGACTTATTTCACAAAGCATAATACCCTCTAGGTCCATACATGTTATTGTAAATGGATGAGTAGTATTCCATTGTGTGTATATATATATATATATATATATATATATATATAAACACTTCTTTATCCATTCATCTCTTGATGGACACTTAGGTTGTTTCCATATCTTGGCTATTGAAAATAGTGCTGCTATGAATGTTGGGGCCCATGTGCCTTTCTGAATTATTGTTTTTGGCTTTGTCAGACATATACCTAGGAGTGGAATTGCTGGGTCATATGGCAGTTCTATTTTTAGTTTTTTAAGAGACCTCCATGCTGTTTTCTGCAGTGGCTGCACCAATTTTTATTCCCACCAATTTTAAAGATGTGATTGAAGAAAACCACAAAATGTATTGAGAGAGGCAGCTCGTGGGAAGTCAATTCCTAAGGCTCTGGGTTCCCATCGTTCTCCCCTCCTGTCTTTCAGAATAAATTAAAGAATGGGCTAAAATCCAGGTTGTGTGTATGATATTTTTATCTGATGGATGACCTCATACTCCTAATCAGAGCTTATCTGTGTTGTAAAGCACCCCTTTCCTGTTCTCCAGGCACCTCACTTCTGTAAATGTTATGAACATACACACATATGAGTCTACTCTGCAGAAAAGCCTAAGGAGGTCTTTGGTCCCCCGCAATTCATCTGAAGGTTTAGTTCTGGAAGGCCTGAGCTTGCATTACCAGCAAACTGTTCCACACACTGCAATAGCTCTGTAAATCACCACTCTCCCAAATCAAACAAGGGGAGACGTCAGTAAATACTACAGAACGGAAACTTCTCCTTCATCTTCTGACCTTTCTAGTTGACAAGGGTATCAGTCAGTGCAACGTTTGCTGGGACTGGTGAGTCTGAATAGTCATTTGTGAGGCTTTACTTGTAAATAAAATATTTTTGAGAAATTCAGTTGCCGGCAGTTCATACTTTTTTTTTCTCTTGATTCATTTCAGACTATTTTTCTTTAAAACATTTTATTTATTAAATTATAGTTGATTTACTATGGTTGACGTTGTGCTGATTTCAGATGCACAGCTTCAGATTCTTTCCCATCATAGGTTATTACAAGATACTGAATATAACTCCATGTGCTATACAGCAAGTCCTTGTTTATGTATTTTATACATACTGGAGTGTATTAATCTATTCATCTATCTATTAATCCCATACTCCTAATTTATTCCTCCCCCTCCCCTTTCCCCTTTGGTAACCATAAGTTTGTTTTCTATGTCTGTGAGTCTGTTTTGGTTTTGTAAATCTGTTGATTTGCATTTGCAATATTGAAATTGGAAAAATTGTGTGCTGTTTTAGGATGCGCTTGTAATCTTGAAAAAGTCATTTAGTTGTGGTGGTGCTTGCTGTCCCTGCTCTGGTTGGGTGGTTGATTCTAGTATCTACAGGGCTCTTTCTCCCTGGGTTCCTAGTAATGACTAGGCTGCTGGCTGTCCAGCCAGATGATGAAATAGGAGTTTTAAAAGCAAAGACTGCATGGGTAGTATTACTAAATATAGCGCCTGTGTATGTGCACGTGTGTGTTTCTATCTCGAAAGTGCTTTGCAAAGTTACATAAATACTTGTATGGAAGTTGTGGTGTGCCCCGAGAAAAGTATATTTGAAAGTATTCCTTCCACTGGTAAATAAATCTTCCCCAACAATTCATCCTCACCACTGCTAGTCACGTTTGAATCTCCTTCAGCTCTCCTTTCCTGAACCCCTGTTAGGAAAAGGGCTCCCCGAGTGTGGCAAATACTCCCTGTTTCTTATATTGAGCTCAAACAGGAAAATTCTAGTGTTTACTGGAAAAAAGAAAAAGAAAAAAGTAGTGCCTACTTTATATCTGTTGCACCACACTGGCTTAAATGACAAAACAAACAAACACAAGTACTGGAAAGCTGGGTCTCTCTTAAAGAAAAGGTTGTGAAATTACAGGGTTCAAATTAGGCAAAACTTTCAAATCCTCTAAGAGTAACATGTTGGGGTGTCATTTAGATCCCCCCCTCCCAGTGCCTGTAAAAATAGATTTTTAGCTTGATTTATGCCAGTGTTTGTACGATCTCCTCTGATTCCTCCTTAAATTCAAGGAGAAATACATCTTTCCATCAAATTGAGACATGAAAATAATGTTTATTGAAAACCTTTGAGCATATTTGTTTTAAAAAAAGCACTTCCATACACTCATCCATGGCCCATTCCTCCCCATTTCAAGATGGAGAAATGAAGACTCAGAGTGGGCAAACGAATTGCCCCAAACGACCCCGTTAGGAAGCGGCAAGGCTGGTACTCGGAGTGGGTTTATTTAACCAAACTGTTTAAAATGTGAACTTAGTTTGTGAAACCACCTCATGTGGTTGGTATTATTGTCCCCAGTTTATCACCCATCACCAGGCCCAAGGCAAAGTCATACAACTAAAGACCAGCAGGACCAGAGCAGGGGAGATAAACGCTCCTGAGCGCTTTAGGGTTTGCGCATTTCCTCTCCTCCGGGTCCAAGTGCAGGATGGACGCGAGTAAGGAACCTACTTCCAGAAAGGGGCTCCCCTCTGAGAGTCGATGCCTTTCCCTCACTCTGTAGGTCCAGAAGGCTTGTTCTGCCTAGACTGACACAGAAACACGCGGCTCTCCTTTTTTCTGTGTCTCATCACAGAAAGGAGGTACGAAAACTTGGGAAACGGGAGACCTCCCTTTTCTGGAGTCACCAGCAATCAGCTCCAAGAAGCTGAAAACAAACCCTCGGCAGGGAGCGTGGAGGCCTCTGTCGGGGATTCTCCAAGTCTCTGGCGTGGCGGCACAGCGACCAGATGCTCCTGTTTCAACATCGGGCCTGTGTGGATGGCACCCAATAGGGCATCTCGGGCAAAGCAATGCGGTCCTTCAGTCCCGCGATAAACCCTCGTCCCGCTGACAGCTCCTTCGGCTTAGCGCTGAACAGTCGGTGAAGGTCAGATACAGGATCTGTTCTTCTCGCCCATGAAGACATTTTTAAAAAGGCTCTGCACACTCACCCCCAAGTCAGGACCTTGATCACTGTGGACTGACAATGTACTGTGAGGAGAGGGAGGGAAAATCCTTTCCCTGAAAGTTCCCATCCATCGTTGAGTAAACATCATAAATCTATGGCAGAAACAGGCTGTCTGTACTCCAGTTAGCTCCTGCTACAATTGTAGTTTCCAGGCTTGATGCCCTAAACGTGAATAACGTCGTAGCCCAGCACAGGTCTGATTAAGGAGGTGACTTTGCCAACCTCAGGGTCAGAGAGGGGCTCCCCGCTCCCTTCCTTTATTCCCTGTGGCTTAGTAACCACTTCAGCAAATCTCCCCATTAAATATACAACGCAAGTGAGTGCAATAGAAGCTAAAGGATGCGGCGGGTAAACACCAGCGTCTCTCCTGGCAGACCTTGCTGGGTGACAGAGAGCAGCCCTGCTCCGTTTGCCCTCTGGAATCCTAAATGTCCCCCATCACGAATGCCAGGATAAAAGTGGCTCACACCTTGCTTCTGCCCACTGGTCTTCAGTCTGTGGGTTACACTTCCAGGACCATCTGCTTCCCAGGCGGTCACGTGGTCTATGCATGGAGTAGCTGGGTGTTCCCTAGGTACGTGTGACGTGATTGATGCCCACACATGGCATCTGAGAACGGGGCTGAGGGTCACACCCAGGAGGTGACTTGAATTATGAGCACCTAACATCCAATCAGGAAAGAGCGGGGCTTTTTGTCTTGCCCAGATGGTGCCAGCCCCTCAAATATGATTATGGGTCCCTTGAATAATTCCAGGTTGGAAGCCATATTTGTTGAGCTCTTAATGCATGTTGGGCACACTTAATAAGAAATGCCGAGTCTTCTGCGAGGTGGCAGAGGGTCTCTGCACATGTGACCTTATTCACTGTCCATAACAATCTTGTCCAGGTGATGAATTGTCTCCGTGTTTTTCACCTGAGATCAAGCTGAGGCTTATTATGGGGTGACAGTAATGGAGCTGGAATTTGAGCCCCACTCTGACTCCAGATTCAACATTCTTAAGCAGTAAAACTTTCCTCCCTCCCCATCCCTGTTTCTATTCTCATCCTCCTAACACACACACACACACACACACACACACCCTTGTGTGGGCCAGTAATACCAACAACTTACCACAGCACAACTGCATTGGACCAAATTATAGGGATTTAGAGTCTAAAGTTTCCATGATATTGAGGCTTTATAGAGTCAGTATTTCAGGTAAGTTTGTATTTATTTATTTATTTATGGCTGCGCTGGGTCTTCGTTGCTGTGCGCGGGCTTTCTCTAGCTGCGGCGAGCGGGGGCTACTCTTCGTTGTGGTGCGCGGGCTTCTCATTGTCGTGGCTTCTCTTGTTGCGGAGCACGGGCTCTAGGGGCACGGGCTTCAGTAGTCATGGCACGTGGGCTCAGTAGTTGTGGCTTGCGGGCTCTAGAGCACAGGCTCAGTAGTTGTGGCACACGGGCTTAACTGCTCTGCGGCATGTGAGAATTTTCCAGACCAGGGCTCGAACCCCTGCCCCCTGCATTGGCAGGCGGATTCTTAACCACTGCGCCACCAGGGAAGCCCTTCAGGTAAGTTTTGATTTTCTCTTAAAACAGGGTCCAGCAAAATTTTTCTCTAAAGGGCCAAATAGTAAAGGTTTTAGGCTTTGTGAGTCTCTGTCATGACGATTCAACTCTACCATTGTAGCACAAAAACAGTAAGAGGCAATATGGAAAAGAATGGGAGTGGCTGTGTTTCAATAAAACTTTATTTACCAAGACAGGCAGTGGGCCAGATTTGGCCCAGGGGCCACAGGCTGAGACCCTATAGTTTGAAACTCAAGCCATCATTAAAATACCCTAGGGTTTTAGACACTGGGCCTGTCTAACCTATCAGAAGCAAGGCGGGAGCCAGGGCCCTTGCAGTAAGGGGGCAGAAGTCGACAACTGTTTAAGAAGCACTGCGGCCAACATTGCTACAATCCCCAGATAGCCAGACCAGCAGGTCTCAACATGTGTTCCACAGAGACATAGCGACAAGCATTTTGCCAGAAAAGAGTCCTCCGGACTAGTAAGTTCTGGAAACGTTGCGCTAGAGAATTAAACTGTTTCCATTACTGCAAGACTTCTCAGGGCCTTTAATGTGCTAATAATCCTATTAATCTCCAGGAAGGGGAAGCAGTTCTAGTCTCCCCTTCTGGCCTGACCTCGGGCACAGTCCTTTGCGTGTAGAGCGTGGTGTCTGCACTCTGGGAAGACTGTTCTAGACCCAGGTCCTAAAGTGTTTCACACTGTCTTACTTTTCTACCTCTTGTCCCACCTGTTCCCACTTGAGGGCACCCACCTCAGCTGCTACCACGCACACAATAGCCCACTGCATCCTCAGAGCAACACTGCGGTCCGGTCCGGGACTTTGGACACTGTGTCTCCCATGAGCCAGCGTGGATGAGGTCAGCGTGGAGGGTGTGAGAAGGACAAGGTTGACGTGGAGGCTGGTGCATCTCTTTCCTCTGTTTCTACAACCTGCTGCTTGAAGGTCTGGTATTTATGATCTGCTAGAATGTTCCAGAACCTCGAGTCTCCTGTGCTCCTGGTCTGAGAGACTAGGTGGAAAATCTCCATAAGAACACAGACTCAGAGCTTCATGAAGCCTGACACAGGAACAGTTGGCTTTAGTCAGGAAATGTAGGGACTCTGATGGGAGCACGGATACGGGACATTTATGCCCGGAAGGTCATCACCTTCTGAGACCTCGGTGAGAAGGCAGGACTTGAGGTCGGGAGTCACTGCTGTTGTGGAGAAACCATCCAGGGAGGGTAGTTTGGGGCAAGACTCTTAGCTCTGAGGAGCTTTTGGTGCATCATCTCTACAATAGAAATGCTGATGCCTGCAAGCCTGGGCTGGGAGCATGGGGGCTGGTGGGGAGGTGTGTGAGAGAGCTTTGCAATGAAGGCTGAGTGATTGTTTGGAGGAAGCGTCTGGGAGCAATTCAGACCTCTCTGGGTCCTTGCGAGGAGCTAGGCATTGTGGCAAAGCTTGTGATTTGACTTACAGGACAAGCTTCTTTAAGCATATGCTTTAGCCGCCGGCTTTGAGCCCACTTTTGAAAACTAAGCAGTAAATAATGAGAGGCCTAAAAAGCTCCATCCAGTCGGAAAAGACCTCCAGCATATGGAACACAGCAGTTGATGGGGGAGGGCCTCTGCCCCTTCACGGGGCAGTGGTCAAGGGGTTCCTGAGCCTTATTTATAATGTGTAGTATTTTACGAGGAGGCTGTGAATTATTTCTGTAATTGAAAGTTGGTTTTTAAAAAAGACAAAGGGAATCAGGAAAAAAGATGTGACTTTAGGCGTAGACTCATTTCCATCTCAAAACGATGGGCGAGTCCTGTGAAAATGTCCTTAGATTTGTTGATCTGTTGTTATCACCCCGTTTTGTTTTTCTCTCTCTCTCTCTCTTTTTTTCCATTTGTGTGGCCACCTGACTTTCCTAGTGGTGATTACTAAGAAAACTCCTAAACTGAATCAAAACAACAATGACAAAAGCAAAAACAAAGACCCAAGTCCCCAGCAGCACAACTCAGACCCTTTTGGCTAGTGTGGGTTTTCCACAGGCCGTCTTTGTGTTTCAAATGCACCTGTTTCCTTTTTTCTTTCTTATTTCCCCGAGAACCACTGAGAAGCCCTCCCTCGTTCCCAGGGGCCCAAAAGGACCTCCCTGTGGTGGGACCCACACGGGCCTTGGGGTCATGCATTTCTGGCAGAGCTGGGGAGCCCCATCTTCCTTCCCCCCACCTCCCCACCCCAGGATGAAGGGCCTTCCCAGGTGAGGCTCGCCCTCCACCCAGGCAGGTGCCTGCTCCTAAAGCCAGGTTTCAGGGAAAGCCTTCTGTGGCTCTCTCCCTCATCCTTGGTCTTTCAGAGGAGACTTTTTTTCTTTTTTTGGCCACACCGCAGCAGCTTGCGGGGTCTTAGTTCCTCCGACAGGGATGGAACCCGTGCCCCCTGCAGCGGAAGCGTGGAGTCCTAACCACTGGACCGCCAGGGAATTCCCTCAGATGAGACATTTTATGGGCAAAGGGACCCCCTTCTTATGAGGAATCAGTCCACAGGGAGACACTACCCCTATCAGTGGGGCCCTTGTATCTCCTGCCTAGAAAGTACAGTCCCCTGTTTCCTCCTGGGTTGTGAGAAATGGGTTCTAATCCTTCCATTTCCATAGTCTCACCTCCCCAGCGTCTCCATTTTACAAATGAGAGCTTCCAGGCCTCTCTCTGACCCAGGCAGGCAAAGTGAATGTGGCCTCCCCTCACCACAGTGAGCCCGGAGAAAGAGCGTGCAGGTTATGAGCCAGACAGGCACGAGTTCAAATCCCAGCCCTGACCCTGACTAGCTGTGTGATCCAAGGCCACTCACCTAACCTCTCTGAGCCTCAGTTTCCTCATTTCTAAAATGGGGACAAGACTAAACCCTGCCCCGTGGGGTTGTTGCAGGGGAGAAGTGACGCAGTGCCTGTGCAGGGCCCAGCGCTAGTGCCCAGTGGAGGGGTTTCCGAGCGGGGCCTGACAGCTCACCAGGAAAGGCTGCGGCCCGTCCATCCCGGGGAGGCCGTGCCAGATCAGACGGAAGCTCAGCAAGCCACTTGAAAGGGACCTTGACTCATTCTGTGGTAACTGAACATGCAGCTCAGGAAGTGCTTCGCAAGAGCGAACTGGGCTCCAGCCGCCCCCTCGTACCCCTGCCCTCTGCTCCGAACCTTCGGTGGGAGGATGCTGCTCCCAGCAGCGTTCCCGGCCTGAGCTGGTGCGCATGCGCATGGACCGCCCGGCCCGCGCATGCGCACTGCCAGCCCACTGAAGGCTCGCAGGGGCGGGGCCCGTGGCCGGAAGGCAACCCGCCCGACCACTTGGGTCCACCCCTGAGGCCAGGCGCTCCACTTTCTGAGCCTCTTGTAACTGGCGCTCCCACGTGTCAGCCCAGCGCCCAGCACTTGACATTTAATAGTCACAAGCAGCCCCCCTGGAAAGTACTAAACTTCTCAGCATTTAAGGATGGGGAAACTGAGGCACGCAGAGGTTATGAAATGCGCAGGCACATGGAGGATGATGTGTCCGGAGCTGGGATTTGAACCCGGGGAGTTGGACTGCAGGGGCTGCCTCTTAACCTAGCCGCTGGCATCGAGAGCCTGGCACACGGTAGGTCTCAGTGGTTCCTAATAGGAGTGGAGATGGGGCCACTGCACGTGATGTTGTGAGTATGGCGGGAAAGAGGGTGTAGGGTGACCTCAACCCCTGCTGCTGTTTCCTGGTGGGTGGGGGAGGGGCTGTGAATGTGGAGGAACCTCAGGGCATGTGGCAGGGTCCCCTCTGGCTCCTGGTGGGCTGCCCCCCAAGCCTCTGGTATCAGCTGCCCTGGGAGTTGGCATGGTCATGTCCACTGCACTCTCTTAGACCCTCCAGAACCCCGGGTTTCCCACCGAACACCCCAAGGACACCGGCAGCAGGTGCCCAAGTAGCAGGTACTGAGGCCATTGGAGAACCATGGGGTGACCTGCTGGGAGGCCGATGCCGCTGGGGACCAGAGACTGGATGAGGTGGGGAACCTCTGAGAGGAAGAGTCTGCCTGGCCGTAAGCCCTGATCCGTCCACCCTCATCTGCCATCCGCAGGCTGGCCAGGTGGGGTTTCCAGGGAGAGGGAAGTGGGGGAGTGAAGTGACATGGGAAGGGGGGTGGCACAGAATTGCAGAGCTGGCCCCCAGGCCCTGAGAAGAGCAGATCGTCCTCTGTCCCCTGCCTCAGAGGCCTTGGGGAGCAAGAACTTTGTACATTGAGCTGTACCCCTGCTGGGAAGTCAGGGTCTGTCCTAGCTCCTCATTCAAGGCACGTACGCTTATCCCCAAGGCAGTTAAAAACCCCGAGTTGCCCAACTTGGTCCGGGGAAGCCTGGCCCATCGTCCCACACCCCCTTACAGCCCAAGCCCTGGCTGCTAGGCCTGGTCTGTCTGGCCTCCAAGGCCAGACAGTGACCTGCATCCTGGAGTCCACGTGTCGAGGAGGAAGCTGCCATTCTGACGGCCCAGAAACATCTGTTCCCCATTCGTCATTGTCGAGCTCTGATGTCTTTGGGGGCTAAGTCTGAAGGACAGTTTTTACTGTTGTAACCAAAAAAGCAAAAGGAAACAAACAATTACAGGCCTCCTTTATTTCAGAACTTTTGTGTGTGTCAGTGGAAAGCCATTCCAGTAAACAGGAGCTTTGACCCAATTACCCTCCCCTATGATGAGTCGCTGGGACGTCTCCTCTCTCCGCTCCCCTGCTTCACACCCCACTGTGCTGGGAAGTGTTGAGATAAATACATTTGGGCTGAGGCTGGAACAAAAAGAGCAGAAAATGTTTCATTTTCACCTGGGCTTGTCTGTGCATCTTTCAGAGGATACCTGTGATGGGCCCGTGTGCCTGATGCTCTGGGATCAAAATGCCTTGAGTAACAGCGGCTGCTCTCAGAGCAGCACCATTGTTTACCTTTCTAGCCTGTAGCTCAGCTCCTACTCTGAGCTGGATGTTTCCAATATGCGCTTGTTCATACAATGGATACGCTAGTTCAGACTCACGGGAACTGTGGCGGCACCCTGATCAGCCCTGAGAGCTCTTACGGCCTTCCCACCCTGGGCCCTGGCAAGCGCGAGTGTCGCCAGATTCAGAACAGCCATAAGATGCCCTGTCTGCTGGAGGCTGAGGGCAGGTGAGCCGTCCTTCTGGAGCTAATGAAGGACCACCGCTTGTCCCAGAGCTCTACTGAGCCCCGGAGGACTCTCCCACTTAGGGAGAGGTTCTGGGTTGGGACGTGAGGACGATGCTCCCCAGCAGGAGGCAGGGTCTGTGTTCCTGGGATGTGACAAGTGAGCCCCTTGGCCCCTCTCTACCTTCCTGCTTGTCATGCAAAGTGTTTTGGTTTCCTTTGGCCGCTGTAATACCCTTGGTGGCTTAAAACAACACAAGTGTATTCTCTGACAGATCTGGACGCCAGACGCCCCAAATCAGTCTCACTGGGGTCAAGGCAAAGTATCGTTCTGGTTTGGAGGCTTTAGAGGAGATTCAGCTTCCTTGACTGTTCCAGCTTCTAGAGGCTGCCTGCACCCCTGAGTAGTACTGATACTTGAAGAAGCCTAGTTACAAAGATGCAACCAAAGCCTGTCAGGAGAGCTGCAGTATGTTCGGGGCTACCCATCTCTGTTGCATCCAGTTTCCGCTGGGGCAGGGCCCCTTCCTTCCATTGTAATATCTTGGGGAGGGGGCATGGCTGCAAAAGCCACACCAGAGCGAGAGGTATCAGTTCTTCCCTGCCTCTTTTGGTGCAGCCGGTGGGGGACACATCACCACGCTCCGTCATTGGGATGCTGTTTTCTGAGACTCGGGTACCTACCTTGTTCAGCTCAGCAGTGCCCCCCCGACCACATTAGTCCTGCTTTGTGCCTGTTTTTGCCATTCTCTTCTCCTCCCCGCCCATTCCCAAACCCAGCGACCCAGCCTTCCCCGTGATTCAGGGAACTGCCATGTTCTTAGCACACAGGCCCTTTGTGATGGAGTTCAAAGATGAAAATTCTGTTGCTTGCACTCAGGACCTGTGATACAAGGATTGTTTACTGTGTTGAATAAACGGAGGACTTGAGAATTCATTTTAGTGCCATCTTACAAATGGCTTGATGCGTCTTGGAAACCAGGTCCCGGCATCAAGACCCTGGCTGCTGTTAAGGAGGGGTGTGCCGGGGGTGCTTTGCGGGGGAGGGGCAGCGGTAGAGGATGGAGTTGGTTTTACTGATCTCTGCCCCTGCTTATCTATTGTACAACAACAGGCTCTTCGATTACATACAATGGCATCATTATTGCCAGAGCCGTGATGGGGTTCAGAATGTGCTACTCCAAGATAGGGCACCTGGACGTATCGGGTATTTTAAGCTGAAGGGACTTGAGAAAATACAGCTGGAAACTTACCCTGACCTCTACCCCACTTGCCCTTCTTCCCTGAAACAGGTCATAAAACCTCATGTGAGAGGTGCCCTCCCTTTACCTGGAGGAAAAGAGCATCCTTATCTCTAAAGACAGAGAGACGCCAAGAAGAACCCTAACAAACAGACCTTGTTAAGATCCCCCCAGTTTAATACACTCATACTCCTTCACCTGTCATATTCCTCCATGCCTGGACGCTCCTTATTAAACCCAGCACAAAACACTCAGGTCTAACTGTCACTTTGGGTCTTCATTTCCTTATGAAGGCTTCCAGATCACGTAAAACTTCCGTTAAATAAATACATACGCTTTTCTCCTGTTCATCTTTGTCAGTTTAGTTTTCAGACCCCAGGACCCCACAATGATCAAGGAAAGACTTTTTCCTCTCCTTCAGCCCTATATTTTTTCATTAAACTCCCACTTACCCGGCTATGTGCAGGACACAGAGGATACAGAAGCAGAAATGAGGGTTAGTAACGGCAGGCCAGAGCCTTAGTGAGTGCTGGCTGCGTTTTTGTTTAGTTTCATCTCTGAAGCACCTCAGTGTGCAATGCATATTTGTTGAATGAATGAATGAATGAATGAATGAAGGCTGCAGTCCAAACCAGCCTTCTTGCTGGTGGACCGACGTGCCCATCTAAAGCTGCAGGCACGCTTCAGCAACAAACCCCCAAACCCAGCTGAAGAGCAGTGAACGTTGCTCATTTCCTTTTTGTTTTGTGTATATGTTTTACCCCTCCAGGACTCCCATGGACCAGAAACAAAATCAAAACTCGAATCCCCAACTCGGGCTTTTACTTGAAGCTAAGAGGGCTCAGAAAAGGGCAGTGAATATTGATGCTGTACAGTTTTCAAGCATTTTGGAATGACATAGATCTAAAGAAAACAACAAGAAGTAAATATTCTTTATCATCAGAATGGATAGCTGTGAAATTTACAGGTAACTTACAGTTGTTAAAAACTCTTTCTAGGGCTTCCCTGGTGGCGCGGTGGTTGGGAGTCCGTCTGCCGATGCAGGGGACGCAGGTTCGTGCCCCGGTCCGGGAGGATGCCACGTGCTGTGGAGCGGCTGGGCCCGTGAGCCATGGCTGCTGAGCTTGCGCGTCCGGAGCCGGTGCTCCGCAATGGGAGAGGCCACAGCAGTGAGACGCCCATGTACCACAAGATGTAGCGTGTTAATCAAAATAAAACCAGCTAGTTCTAAAAAAAAAAAAAAAAAACAAACTCTTTCTAAACTGTGGGTCTTCTTGGAAACTAACCTGGTGTCCTTGGGCTGGAGGTACCAAGAACAGCCAAGAGAGACTGATTGTAGCTGAGATCCAAGGAGTCATGGGATGGGGTGGATGATATCAAACAGAACTCAAAGCCAGGAGAACTGGCTGAAACAGGCAGGATGTAGGTGGAGACACCCACATCAAGAAGCCTTTTGAACAGAGGCTCTATCTAAGTCAGGAGGCAGCTGCCCTGTGGAGAGGGACAGCCTCTGACCAGCAACTCCTGACCTGCTGGCAGGGTAACTGAGAAATTTCCTGAGATACTGGGCTTTCGGTGCTAAAACGGGGACAGTCTCAGGCCAGCTGGGATGGTGGGTCACTCAGGTTCCCATCTGTCTCTAGCATTCTGTAGCAATGAAAGAGCCTCAGTCCCCGGGGCCACCAAGATGCCCCTGTTGTCCACTGGTTACGCTTGGGATGGGAGTGGGGTGAGAATAGGGGGAAGGATAACCCTACCATCCCCTCCTGGAGCAGAAGAAGGGCTTTTCTAGGATTTTGGACTCTGGAGTGGAAGGTGAATGCTTAAAAACCTTTAGGATTTCATGGGAATAATAAGATTTTCTATTTAACAATAAATTTTAATATTCAAACAAATGCAGCCATGTTTCTCAGAGTTGGGACTGAGTCGGTGTAGAAAATATCCTTTCTCAGGGAAGGACTGGGGGTATGGGATTAGCAGATTTAAACTATTATATATAGGATGGATAAACAACAAGGTGTAGGGCACAAGAAACTATATTCAATATCCTAGGATAAACTGTAATGGAAAAGAATGTTTTAAAATGTCTATATGTGGGCTTTCCTGGTGGCGCAGCGGTTCAGAGTCCGCCTGCCGATGCAGGGGACGCGGGTTCGTGCCCCGGTCCGGGAAGATCCCACATGCCGCAGAGCGGCTGGGCCCGTGAGCCATGGCCGCTGAGCCTGCGCGTCCGGAGCCTGTGCTCCGCAACGGGAGGGGCCGCAACAGCGAGAGGCCCGCGTACCGCAAAAAAAAAAAAAAAAAAAAAAAAGTCTATATGTGTGTAACTGAGTCACTTTGCTTTACACCAGAGATGGGCACGATGTAAATCAACTATCCTTCAATGTAAAAAAATAATTAAAAAAAAAAGGATGGGCTTCCCTGGTGGCGCAGTGCTTGAGAGTCCACCTGCCGATGCAGGGGTGACGGGTTCGTGCCCCGGTCCGGGAAGATCCCGCATGCAGCGGAGCGGCTGGGCCCGTGAGCCATGGCCACTGAGCCTGTGCTCTGCAACGGGAGAGGCCACAGCAGTGAGAGGCCCGCGTACTGCAAAAAAAAAAAAAAAAAAAAAAAAAAAAAAGGAAATATCCTTTCTGCAGAGGTGAAACTGCGCTGGAGTTCATTTGAATTTCAAAGGCAGCGCAGCTTACTTTGAGGCAACACAGCTCAATGAATCGAACGGTGGCATATGTCTTATTACCAGGCGTCCACCTTAGTGCAGAGGGACTCTGGAATCTAGATTTGGAGTCGTGAGGTCTCTGGCCCCTGTTTCCCCTTCTCTCTTCCCAGACGCTGCTTCTCTCATGGCCCATCTCTCATATTTTGATCCTCTAGAAATGCGCAAATAACTCAACTGCATGTCAGAAGTGCAAAAAACTTTAACTTTCATCTTTTTTTTTGTTAATATCTAAGCTCATCTTGCACTCAAAGCCCCTTTCCTATTGGTAGCAACAAAATTTTTCATTTAACTAACTGAAGAGTCCTCAGTTTCCACTGCTTTAAAACTTAGACTCGGTGAGATCTAAGTTTCTGATGTCACCCAAGGTTTCCTTCCCCCTTTTCCTTTTCCAAGACACAGTCCAGGCGCCAGAAGTGGATCTGTGTGCCCTGTCACATTCAGAAAGGAGGCTCTGGCCTCCCAAGGAAGCAGAGTTCCTCCCTCCTGGTCTTTGGTCATCAGCCTCTGACCTCACCGTGTCCCCCACCTTGGCATCTGTGTCTGGGGTTACTTGTGGGCTGTTCTCACCGTGGGCACAGCGCTAAGGGCTGCTGTGACCTGTGTCTGTCCTCACATTGTCTGGGAAGTCATCAGTGGCAGGATTATACCACAATTTGTTTATCTAGTCACCTGTTGATGGTAGTTTGGGCTATTTCCAATTTTGGGGTCCTGTGAATAAAGCTGTGAAGAATATGTGCAAGTCTGTTTGTGGACAAATGTTTTTTATTTTTTTCACTGGGGAAAATGCCTAGGAGAAATACCTAGGTCATACTGTAAGTGTATGTTGAATTTATAAGTAAAAGCGATTGTGTGTTCCCACCAGCAAAGTACAAGAGTTCCAGTTGTTCTACGTCTTTGCCAACATTTGCAAGGGTCAGTCTTTATAAAATTTTAAGCATTCTAGCGCATGAGAAATGATATCTCATTGTGGTTTTAATTTGCATTTGTCTAATTAATTATGTTGAGCACCTTTGCACGTGTTTATTGGTCACCTGCAAAGTGTCTCTGCTTGTTCTTTGCCTATTTTTAATACTGGATTGTATATCTTTCATTATGGATTTATAGCAATTCTTTATTCTGGATACAAGTACTTTGCCAGTTAAATATATTGTGAATATTTTCTCTCAGTCTGTGGCTTGTCTCTTTTTAAAGAGAAGAATTTGATGAGGACCAATGTATCATAAAAATTTTGATTAGGGCTTTGCAGGTCCTAAGAAATCTCTGCCTGCCCCAAGATTGCCAAGATCTTCTATGTTTTCTTCCACAGGTTTCGTAGCTTTAGGATTTTACTCTTAAGTTTATAATGGATAAACCTAAATACATGCTGATTAATTTTTATTTGGAGATTTTCTAGATACTCTGTTGGTGATTCCTAATTCCCGTGTGGTCAGAAATACATGCTGTATGCTATCGTATAGATCACAGGCAAAAACAATTACTGGTTATCTCTAAAAGAAATTACAGAAGGATAAAAAGGTAGTCTTTTATTTTGCTCACATGTTTACCATTTTTGGTAGCTTCTTCCCCTGTTGAAGACCCAGGTTTCCTTCTGATGTCATTTCTCTTCAACCTGAATAACTTCCTTTCACATTTCCTGATGAAGAATTCTCTCAGCTTCATTTAATTAAAAATGTCTAGGACCTGAATTTTTTGAAGGATTTATTTAACTGGATGTAGAACTTTAGCATTAATCATTTCATTATCTTATCGTCCCATGATCTCTGGCTTCATTGCTTCTGATAAAAAGTCAAATGTGATTCATCTTTGTATCTGTGTCATTTTCTTCTCTGGCTGCTCAAAACATTTTATTTTTCAGCAGTTTAACTGTGACATGCCTCTTTCTGTGGTGTGTGTGTGTCTGTTTATCTTCCTTGGAGTTTATTGAGATTCTTGGGGTTTACAGGTTAATGTTTTCCATCAGATTTAGGACGTTTTCAACCATATTCTTTTAAATACTTTTCCTGCCCATTTTCCCTCTCTTCCCCTCTGAGATTCCAATTACACGTTTATTATAATGCTTGGCATTGTACCAAATGTCACTGAAGCTCTGTCATTTTAAAAAATCTGCTTTGCTCTGTGTTTTTAAGATTGGCTAATTTGTATTGGCCCGTCTTGTAGGTCACTTATCCTTTTTTCTGTTGCCTCCAAGATGTTAGAGCGATCCACTGAATTTTTCACTTATGAGTCTTGTCAGTTCTGGAACTTCCATTTGGTTCTTTTTAAAGAATCGTTTCTGTTGCTCCGCTGAGATTCTCTACCTCTTCACTCATTATGGCAATGTTTTCCTTTAATTCCTCAAATATATTTATAATAGCTGTCAATACCATAAATTTCCAGTCTGCTAATTCCAACATCTGGGTTACCTTCGAGTTCTGTTGATTGATTTTTCTCTTGAGTAGGGGTCACATTTTTCTGTTTCTTTGAATATCTAGTAGTTTTTTTTACTGTATACTGTTTTTGTGGACAATGTGTTTAGAGACTCTGTATCTTTTGTCTTGCTTTGATGATAGCAAGGCAGTTAATTATGGCATATCACCTTGAAGTTGTGGAAGCTTGATTTTTACTCTTTAAGATGGATCTGTTTTGATAGTTTTCTTAGTCTGAGGGAAATGTCTTTAATCCTGGGACATAATCTTTGCTCCCCTCCCCTCCCCCTTCCCTGGATATCAATAGAAAGTCCAACATGTTTATGAAATCTCTCCTGGAAAAACTGGCAGGATTCACACTCCAAACTCTGTCTCTCATTAAACGGGCAGCAGTTAAAATCTCTACTCAGCTTTTAAAAGTTTTAGCTTCTTTCAGGATCCAGCTCTTCAATTCCCAGCCACTCTGGCAGCCCTGAACTCTGTCCTCTGACACTTCAAACAGTAAGATTGCAGCTTTCTGTCTGGCAGACTGAGGAGAGCCCTCAACAGAAAACTGTCTAAACATAGATCTCATCCAGTGCGGTTCCTTCTTTCAAAGGTCAAAGTCCCCTGCCTGCTTCTGCTTGCTCTCCAATGCTTCCAAATCGTTGGTTTCTAATATTTTGTTTGGAGTTTATACTTGTTATCTGCAGGGGAATTGGCCCGGTAGGAGCTACTATACCATTATCAGAACTAGAACTTCTTCTATACCCGTTTTAAGGATTTTAAAATATATTGCAAAACTGGCCTCCACAAATATGGTACCAAATTACATTCTCGCTGGTGGTGGATGAGAGTCCTTGATATCCTGCCCCCTTGGCAGCCAGAATTTCTGAGGCTAAATGTAATGGAATGCCAGAACCTTAGAGACCACCAGATACAGTAATTCCTGGTTCAAGGTCCCTGGATCCCAAAAGGATTCATGAAGGTAGTATAGGGTTGAAGGACAATGTTTATAAGTTACAAACACTATTTCCAAATATAAAAAGCAGAGTTACCCATAACTAAAACTTTAAGTGACATTACTTTTGGTTAAAATGACATTTTTCATAGAGACTTTGGTTTCTTTTTCTAGTCTGGACTTCTGCTTGGTAGTTAGTTATGTTTTTGGCCAACCCAAATTGGCAAAATGCATTATTACCGATAAGCAAAGTGTGGCCTTTAGGACATAGGAACCTTGGGGAGAAAGTGAATCAGAGGAATTGCTGGTGGCCCCGGACCCTCTGAGCAGTGATGGGCGTTTCCTGCAGATGAATTTATACTTCATCACTGGATCTCTCTTTGTCTGGATAGCTTTGTCGGCTAGAGCTTTAACCCCTTTATTTACTGAGGCCCAAGGAGCTCAGAAAACTTTGCCTGGAGTCGCACAGACTTACTCCCACTGTGGGTGCAGAGATCAAAACCCAAGATCAGCCTTTGTTCTGAACACAGAGACACATCTTTTTTTTAAAAAATTAATTTATTTATTTTGTTTATTTTTATTTTTGGCTGTGTGGGGTCTTCATTGCTGCATGTGGGCTTTCTCTAGTTGCGGTGAGCGGGGGCTGCTCTTCATTGCGGTGCGTGGCTTCTCATTGCAGTGGCTTCTCTTGTTGAGGAGCGTGGACTCTAGGCACGCGGGCTTCAGTAGCTGTGGCACACAGGCTCAGTAGCTGTGGCTCGCGGGCTGTAGAGCGCAGGCTCAATAGTTGTGGCGCACGGGCTTAGATGCTCCACGGCATGTGGGATCTTCCCGAACCAGGGCTCGAACCCGTGTCCCGTGCCTTGGCAGGCGGATTCTTAACCACTGCGCCACCAGGGAATCCCCTACAGGGGCACATCTTAATTGTGAAGGAGTAACTCTACTATCTACCATGGTTCAGAGAGGAAAATAGAAAAAGGTAAACTCAGAGAAGAGTATTTTGGAGAGCTGTCTTGGGAGCATTTTAACGGATGGGCAGCTGTGTCCTTTGAAGTGCCTGTGATTCCCGTGTCACTAACTTTTCGAGGCAAGAACGACCCGGTGGAATACAGGTGAACAGATTTTCGCTGAGCACGGGACCCGTTGTATCTTACCAGGTTTTCCTTTATTTGCTACAGTGTTCATTTCTCATATTTTGATGCTGGGTTTGGCTTTGCGTGTGTGGCTTCACTTCAGTTCTGCTTCCTAGATTTCCAAAGGCAAACACTTGCCATCTTTCGTAAAAGCCGAAATGACTGGAGTCATGTAAACACACAGATTGCTTTTCCTTTTAGCACTCCTCCAACATCCAGGCAAATGTTACATATTCCTTAGTATATATTTTCTGTAGCCAAACTCAAGTTTATTTCACCACGTTTTTTTTCCCAGGGAAATCAGAGTCCCCCATTGGAGGCAGTGGTCATGAAGCCATGGAGACTTTTGTCAAAGTTTTATTGCTTCAAAAGCACTTAGGTCAACCTTTAATTGCCTCTACCCAGAGATACGAGGTGCCTTTTGCTGCGTGTGTACGTGTGTGTGTGTGTGTGTGTGTGGTCGTGTGTGTAAGAGTAGCCACTTTACTTTTACCCGTGCTCTCAGAAGACCAGCCGGCTAAGTAGGGTCAGGTGAGGCCAGGGCAGTCCTGCCCGGTGCTGTATGGAGCTCTCTCAGAAATCCAGGACCCAGTTCAGCTGCCTCAGACCCATCTCAGGGGTCTGGGATTGGGATGACCAGATCCCCTGGGAGGCAAGGAAGCAGCCTCAACAGGAAGGAGAAGCTGGTCAACCCATGGAGTGGAGAGGCCTCTAACCTCCAGGGCACCATAGGCTTTTATCCCCTTCACCTCAGGAGCAAACCCTTTCCCACTTGTTTTCCATCCAGCCAGGCCAGCACTGTCACAAAGAGGGAAGACCCAAGGGCCCCATATCCTGGCGCTGCAGCCAGGACTAATTTCAAGAGGACACCTGGGGACTTCCCTGGTGGTCCAGTGGTTAAGACTCCGCCCTTCCACGGCGGGTTCGATCCCTGGTCCGGGAACTAAGATCCACATGCAACATGGCCAAAAACAAAAAGACACCTGGGATGGTGCTGGGACAGGGTGCAGCGAGGGGGCATTAGCCCTGTAGAGACTGGCTGTGGAAGGAGGGGGCAGGAAAGGCTTCCCAGAGGAGGGGGATTCAGCCATCTGAGGTGAAAGGTGCAGGACACCGGCAGCAGGAGGCCTGGAAGGCTGTCTCTTCTCCACCTTGAACCCTGTGAACTCAGTCAAATCCTTTCCTTCTCAGTCTTATATCTAGAGAACAAGGCTGGAAGCACACCAGGCCAGGGGCCCCTCCAGTTGTGCAATGCTAATCCTGAGGGCGGGGCAGTTGCAGATAAGATGTGAAAGGGATCTGTTCTCGGTCCAGGCCTTGCAGCCCTCTGAGCAGGACGCATGATTCCTTCTGGGGCTTCAGATCCCCTCGCGCCATCTCTTTCTCCTTCTCGACCTTGTCTGTTCTCCTGCAGCTGGAACTGAGAGAGCCTTGCTTTCTGCCTCTGCTTTGTCCTTGTCACCATTTGTGACAATTATATGTGGGGTGAGAACAGGACCAGGGGCCCCTTTAGACTTTAGGCCAGTCCATTGGGAATCTGTAAATTGTGGGGTTTCTTTCACTTTCATCTGAGCTCTTCAAATAAAAAGATCTGAGAAGCTGAATGCTTTGGACTGCCAACAAAAATAATCAACGATTTATAATAGGACTGGAAAAGAGTTTTATTTGAGCCAAACTGAGGACTATAGCCCAGAAGACAGCCTCTCAGATGACTGAGGAACTGCTCTGCAGAAGCGTGGTTTTCTGCACAGTTTTACATGTTGTCAGAACAAAGAACATTACGTGAGTCGGGGATCCATTCCTTCAAGGTACCAGACCAGATCGTCGTGTACATAGTGAGTCAGTATGGCTCTGGCACCTGGGAAGGGAGTCTTATCATCAAAAAGGTACCAGCATTGGCGTCGCAGGAAGAAAGGCATTTGATCTTTATGTTTAACACGGACATTCTTTACTTTTGGTCAATGCACCCTTTTCTTTAATAATTAAAGCAGATGTACAATGTATGTTTGGTAGGCCGCAAACAGGCTGTTTTAGTCAGCATAAAATTCAAGTTAACCCATATATAAGCCAGAACGACTTCCCCACACCTCAACATGTGAAAATTTCTTTTATCAGGACACATATAAAAATATGTGTGGGCTCTGAAGCCAGACTGCCTGGTTTAATCCCAGCTCCAACTCATACTAGCTGTGTGACCTTGGGCAAGTTACTTAACTTGCCTGGTCTTTGGTTTCCTCATCTGTAAAATATGACAATAATAGTAGCTATCTCATCATTATTAGGATTATATTAGCTATTATGTATGAAATTCTTAAAAAGTTCCTGGCATGTAGAAAGTACTATGTAAGTGTGAGCCATCATCATTTTTACATTATTTTGCTTCCTTTCCCTTTGTTCATTTCACATTTCTAATTGCTAAAAGAGATCCCAATTTTCTTTGCATTTAGGTGAAAGGGAAGTCTGGCTACCTCCTGCCTCCTTAGCCCTGGCCTGTACACACTCCTCAACTTCGCTTTTCTTGCTGGAGCCAAAGACGCCGTTGTTGTCCCCATGCCCAGTTAGGGGCGTCGAGACACAGAGCAGATGTACTTCCTAGACTGTGGTTTGGGTCCCGGTACTGTCTTTCAGCTGTCTTTTCAACTCTGTGTCATTTTTGTCATCCTCGTTATCAAGGATATTCTTTTGTCATAATTATTTTTTTGAAAATTAACATACGCACATTGTAAAAAACTTCAAGTACGAAAAGCCCCCTAACCCTTGTCCGAAGGCTGATTTCCTTTTCTTGACTGGTAATCACTGTTACCAGTTTCCTGCGTGTCCTTCCAGGCTGGTTCTAGAACAGCATTCATTTGTTAACATCTTCTCTGCTTACCAATCGACACCATTGGTACAGGTGTGTAAGTGAGTGTGGGTGTACAGGGCTGGGTGAGAATGACCTCTGGGCTAAGTTGCCCACCTCCCCACAGCCAAGGCCATCTGCAGGCACCTGCAAGCCACCAAGGTTACAGGCCTCGGGGCTGGGCCTTTCTGAGTCCAGAGGAATTCAAGAGCCAGTTCAGTGAGTTGAGTGTCTTGGCACCAAGGTCATTGCCTGACCTTGGAGCCCAGTTCTAAAATCCACCCTCAGCCTTTGGTCTGACACCCACAGCCTGGTTCCTGAGAGCCTCCAGCCGCTTCCCTTGAGCCTGGCTCTTTGACCTGAGAGTTTACTCAGGAGCTCACCCTGTCCCCTCCGATCTTGCCCAGAAAGCCACACGAGAGACCAGGGCTGACCCACTGCAGCCACAGCCCACCCCTCGTGTCTGGTCCCCCTTGTCTCTCTGAGTCACTGGGCTCTCTCTGCCAGGACCCTTGCTGGAACCCTCTGACACTGCCCCTGTCCTGCACTGCCTCTGATTCTGTGGGACCCACACTCTATGGGGAAAACTCCCTCTCCCTGGCTTGTTGCAACCCCAAGCACCTTAGAATTCAAGACCTAGCGGTGTGACTCAGAGAGATTCACTTAACCTCTATGAGCCTCAGTTTCCTTATCCACAAAATGGGCGTGACATTCCCTGCATACCTCGCAGGGTTGGTCCGAGCCTAGTATTTAAGTGCTGCCATGTGGATAGAAGTCCCTTTGGCTTCCTTCCACCCACCTCGTGGAGATATCGAATTTCCAGGTCCTATCAGCTCCCTCTCCAAATGGCCCTCACGGCTCGCCAAGCTTCAGGCTCCCATTTTGATTTAAGGATTGAAACCAGTGAATTTCAGGTGACTTAGCTTTCATACCTCCCAGACTGTTTGGCCATTAGAACAGTTCCGGGAGAAGATCATCTCTAAGTATCTTGGAGGGTGGGTAGCAATGACATAATAATAAAAATGGAGGTCCGTATTCATTGAGCAGTAACTGTGTGCCAGGTATTCTGCCAGGAGCTATACGTGAATGACCTCACGAATCCCTGTGACAAGCCGTGGAGGCAACTACTGCCACTGACTTGTGATTGAGATGCCCAGATAGAGGCTCGGAGACCGGAAGGGATCTGATAAGGTTGTGCAACTAATGGATGGGAGACTGGCGTTTAACCTGTGGAAAGTCTCGAAGATGAACTAATTTATTCAGCGCTTGCAAGAGGAAGGGGGTCAGCCACCATCACTTGCGTGTGGCAGAGGCTCAAAGGCAGACAAGGGAGCGGGAAAGCTTTATAGTGGGGGAGGGGTGGGAAGGGGTTGGAGGCTATTGGCCTGGGGGATCTGGAGACCGGCTGTATTGGACGGGGCATCCCACGTGAGGGATCACATCTGACTTTCTCTTGGTGGTCCTGTGTTGGAAGTGGGGATGGAAATTAGGGAAGCTGCAGGGATTCATCAAGCCCTGGTCATTTTGGCTGAGTGTTACAGAGTCACTGTTTAGCTTCCCGGACTGTCAAACAAAATAGGAATCTGGGTTCCTGCGAGTGTGACTGAGCGCAGGCTCGCTTCCTGGGCTGTTTACTGCGGATAAGGGCTTGGTTCCCTGGGCAGGTTCCTGCAGGCTGTGGGGCAGAGTCTGTGTTCATATACGGTCTGGTCATTGTCCATTTGGATATTCAGTCTCTTAAACCCAGAAAGGAGGTCTAACTCTGTATTCTTGGAATCTGGAAAATTCCATAAGGGCCATTCCAAGAGCATCTCAGAAGAGAGCCCCAGATCCTGAAACTACAGAGGATCAGCCTGTCCCGAGCTGTTGACCGCCGTGGCTCCCACCTGGGCAGGCTTCTTCTGCTTCAGAGGCCTGACGTTCCACAGGCTTCCGACAGCGGTAGCTGCAGCGTTTCTCGGGGGTCCAAGCTCCTCTCCAGCCAGAGGCCATGCACAGGGTGAGGTTAACGGCCCCACCCCCTGGATCTGCAGAGACCAGCTCCCCAGACTGGCCGACTCGCCTTGCCTAAGGCAGCCAAGACGGTTTCTACTGGGCACGTTTTCTGTGTGGTGTGTTTTTCTTTCTTTGGGAGCTCATAAAATTCCCCCGTCTGCCCTGGGCCTCTCGGTCTTTAATCTTCAGCCTCTCCTGGAGCTGTCCCTATTTCTATTTAATTATGCCTGTTTTTTTTTTTTTTAATGGAAGTTTCTTATTGACTTTTTATGAAGATACAGAGACGTGGATAGACTCCAACAAAAATGAAATCTTTATGGAAGAGTCATCTCTCTCCTGGAGCCTCCTGACAAATGTTCCTCCTTGGATACCTAGACATCTGTACATATTGGTGGGGAGCTGGGGGCAGGGGAGATAGTCGCTCTGGTCTTGGCTACAGCTCAGCCAGCTGAGTGGCAGGCAGCTGAGTGGGTTATTACTACAGAGGGAGTGGGGTACAGCTCAGCAGGGGGCGGGGCACGGCAGTGACCTGAGACACGGAAGAGGAGAAGTAAATCTTTCCCAGGTACAATCCCTTTGCCTCGGTGGCAGCTGAATTGGCACTGCTCCCTGATCCCAGGCAATCTGGCTACATGACTGCACAGGCATGGAGGTGACATGTTCAGTGACCCCTTATTCAGCATCTCCTGCCCTGGTTCCCCCCAAGCCTGGCCTGAGAAGCCTTTGTCTTTGGGCCTAACACCAGACGTGACTGTCTGGGGTCACTGGCTTGTTTCCCTTGGGCGAGCTTCCCAGAGTGTGGTCTGGGGACGGCTTGGGATCCACAGACGGTTCTCCAGGGATCAGGGGCCTATACAGGGTGTGAGTACTTGTGCCAGGAGGGGAAGGAACAATTATTTATTTACAAATCAGTATTAGGAACCACGCACACTACATGCCCGGCCCAGATCTGGGCACCAGGGACTTCAAAGTCATGGTCCCTTGTCCCATGGAACTGACATTCTTGAAGGAGGAAACAGGCAAAAATAACAGACAAAAAAGACAAGTAAGTATGTAAATGATGTGACGATTTCAGATTGTGGAGAGAGCATATGGGACAAACAGGGAGAGAAGAGAAGGCTGTTGGAGACGAGGAAGGGCGTCTGTTTTAGACAAACGGTCAGGGAAGGCTGCCTGCTGACATTGGAGACGAGCAGGTCTCAGGTCAGGGGAGAAGCGGTCCAGGCAGCGGGGCCAGCAAGTGCAAAGGCCCTGGGGCACTTGTGGAGTTGAGAAACAGAGAGAAGGTGAGGGTGGCTGGGATGGTGTGAACCCCCGGGGAGTAGAGGGAGGTGAGGCTGGGTCAGGTCTGGGGGCTTTGTAAACAAGCCTTCCTGATTAACAGCTTTTATTTCAAGTACAACGTGAGCCTATGAGTGGATTTAGGGAGTAGAGGCCTGACACAAACTGATGTTCGTTTTAAAGATGCCATTTTGGCTGCTGGGTCTCTGGAGAATGGACTGTAGAATTGTATTAAAACCAAGATGCTGAGTTTTCGGAGCTTCGAGAAGGCAGCAGGAGTTTTCTGCTCTCAAGGGATTTGGGGAGGAGGGAGATGTTGGGGTCACTGTTTCTTCAGGTTGTTTGGGTCAAGAGCTGTTTCCTTAAACTGCAAGGCTTCCTGCGAAACTTGTCCCCAGCCTAAGTTTTGAGGACAACTGAGAAGTGATAGTTATGTTTGCCTCCCTGCAAGTATATACTTTCAGGAGAGGACAGAGCACTGTAGACCTCACATGTGAATTTTGTCAAGGAATGGAATCTCCTATGTGAGTGACAGCTGTCTACCCAGTAGGAGGAACGGTCATGTACATTCTGATAAGGGAGGAAATGAACATATTTTGGCACCTATCGTGGCAGACTCTATCCCGTGTGTCAGGTCTTATAACTGCCACCACTGCCCTGAAAAGTACTGTTAAATATGAGATCTGGGACCAGAGGGGTAAAGTAACTTGCCGAAGGTCACACAGCACTAAAAGGCAGAACTGGGGTTTGACTCAAGTCTGCCTGACTCCAGTGCCCTTGCTTCTGTCACTCAGCATGGTGGCCTTGGACAGCATCCATGTGCTCCCTCCCATAAACACTGTCATGGTTCCTCAGGGAGAATGAAGATCATGGCTGGGTGAGGCTAGGGCACCCTCGGGAGACCCTTGTGTCTTCCTGCCATGGGCCCAAGAGCACAGAGCCTGCCTGAGGCCTGCAAGCTTTCAAAAAACATGCTTGGCACTGGCACAAAAAGTAGCTCCAAGGTGTAAGAACAAAGATGCAAAACCACAGCTAGGAACTTAGATCCATAAAGAATAAGGAAAGCGAAAGATTTTATTTTACCTTCATTTCTTCCTTCTTCCACACTCATCTCTGCCTTGTGCAGCCCCAAGTTTCTGACCTGTATCGCTTTCCTTCTGCCTGAAAAACTTCTTTTAACATTACCTGCAGGGCAGATCTCCTGGCAATGAACGCCCTCTGTTTTTGTTTGAGAAAATCTTTCTTTCTCCTTCACTTTTTTCCAACTAAATTTTTATTTTGAGATAATTGGAAATTCACCTGTGTTGTAAGAAATGAATCAGAGAAGTCCTGTGTGCCCCTTATTCACAAAAGTAACATCTTGTAGAATGATAGTCGATATCGCAACCAGAATATTGACATCAGTACACTTTTATGTATACTCATCGGTTGTGTGTGTGTGTGCGTGTGCGTGCATGCCTGCATGTGTGCACATTTAGTTCTGTGCATTTGTATCCCATGGGTTGGTTTGCGTATCTATCACCACAGTCAAGGTATGTTTTATTTCCATCACCACAAGGATCTCTCCTGTTGCCCACTTATAACCCCAGCGCACTCCTTCCCACTCTCCCCCCTTCCTCAACCCTGCCAACCAATGGTCTGTTCTCTTTTAATAATTTTATAATTTCAAGAATAATATATAAATGGGGTCATGGTACATACGCCTCCTTTGCTCAGTGTATCTCTCTGGAGATTCATCCATGTTGTTGGGTGTATTGATACCCAACCTCCCTCTTGCTGAGTGCTATTCTGTGGTGTAGGTGTACCACGGTTTGTGTTTAACCACTCATCACCAAAGGACGTCTGGGCTGTTTGTAGTTTTTGACAGGGAGATCAGGGAGAAAGTGGTCCAAGAGAGAATGGAGAGAGAGACCCCAGCAAACCAAAGCAAACCAACCAAGAAACAAAAAAATGAGAGAGAGAGAACAAACAAGGCTGCACAGAGAGTGAGGATGGAGAGAATGACGGGGGGCGGGTGGGGGCGGGGAATGGGGGGTGGTGGAAGTGACTGCTCCAGGAGGGGCCATCGGGGATGAAGAGAGAGCTACAAAGAGTGGAAGGTCATAAGATATATAATCACGCCCCCATAGATTCCTTATTTGCAGTGAGACTCATATTCTCAGACAAACAGGAACTTTCACGATGGACTCTTCTTCTTTTGGGAAGAGGAAGCACAGGTCCTGCCTGCACGTGCTTGCGACACGCTCCCTCGTTTGCTCTTGCACACGCACTTTTGCAAACACACAGTTTTGCACGTGTGCACACAAGGCCAGCCCCAGTGTAGCAGTGTTGTGAGGGGCCCTGTCTCCTCCTCTTTTAAGGCAGATGTTTTTGTAAACATCAGGGAGTGGTCTTTTCTTGTGGAGATGTAATATTAATAGCTCCTGGTCACAAGCCCCCTTGCCCGCTGATGCTTCTTGGGGGTTGGGAGGTGAGGAGGAAAGAGCCATGTTCTTGGCATCCTGATTAGAGCTTGGAATTTAGTGCCCACTAGAAATAATGCACGGGGCATGGAGTTTTAGAACTAAGTCTTTTGTGGAATGTCAAAGGACTCTAGTCATCCCAAAACATTGTGTCCATGGGAAAATGTACCTTGAGTTCCATCTTGCAAATGAATTTTTATGGGCTTGAGTGTTATGTAAACTCTTCATAGTATCCTAGTGATATGTATTTATTGTAAAAACAGAACTTGGAGGATAAAGGAGAAAGCAAATATAACCCATAGTTTTTTACTGCATACATTCTTTTTTCTTACAGAAATGTTATCATATTACACATACGGCATCATATATGGGCTTATTTGGTGCTTGTGTAAGGTAGAATTCTAAATATGGCCTCCCAAGATTCCATGTCTAAATCCCAGAACCTATGAATGCCATGAGCTATCATGCCCATGAAAATATTACCTTACATGGCACAAAAGAACTTGGTAGATTTAATTAAGGTTATTAGTTAGTTGACTCTAATATAGGGAGGTGATCCTGGATTATCTGGATGGGCCCAAGGGAATCCCATGTGCCCTTAAAGGCAGAAGGAGAAGTCAGAGAGTCTCGAAGCATAAGAGGGATTTGATGTACCACTGCTGTCTTTGAAGATGGGGCCACAAGCCAAGGAAATGGGGGAGGCCTTTGGGAGCTGAGAATGACCCCAGCTGATGGCCAGTAAGGAGATGGGGATCTTAGCCCTAGAATCACAGAGAAGAGAATTCTGCCAACTTTAAAGCATCTGTAAGCAGAGGCTTCTGCAGATCCTCCAGATAAGAGCATAGGCTAGCTAACACCTTGATTTCAGCTTGTGGGACCCCGAGCAGAGCCCCAAGTGAGCCCACCCAGACTTCTAATCTATAGAACTGTGAGATAATAAATGGGGGTGTTGTTTTAAGCTGCCGGAGTTCGTGATAAATGGTTATGCAGCATGAGAAAACGAACCCTGTCATAAACCACAAGCATTTTCCATGCCAGTGAGCTTACTTGACATGCCTTAGTGGCTGCAGAGTATTCTATCACGTGGATGTCCCATACTTTGGTGGGTGTCCTTTTAACGACGGACAGTAAATCATCGTTGAGTTTAACGCGCTCATCTGCAGATGAGACTCCCAAGCCAAGTCCTCACGTATCTCACTCTTATTGACTGGGGCAGAGGGTTCTAAGAATCACCCACCCTCCCTATCTGTGGGCCTCAGCCAGAGTAGACTAGATGCATTATTTCCGATGTGTGCGGGTCTTGCTGACACTGTGCCCTTACTTCAAGCAACAACTCTACCCATGCCCTGCCTCACCTTAGTAGACACACTTTTTAAAAAGCAGATCCTCTAAACTTCTACTTACAGTCAAAAGGAGTAGCAGGGACCAGATTGTTCCTCTCGCATGAAACAAACGAAAAATGGCAAAGCTATATGAATCTACAAAAAGTTACTAGAACTGAACACTGAGTTCAGAAAGGGTGCAAGTTATAAGATCAATATAAGAAAATCACTTGCATTTTTATGTACTAGCAACGGACAATCAGAAATTGAAATAAAAATACGATTTATAGTAACCTAAAAAATAAGAAATACTTAGGATTAAATCTGACAAAGGATTTGAAAGGCTGTATGCTGAAAACTACAAAGTATTGCTGAGAAGAATTAAATAAAACCTAAATAAATAGAAAAATATACCACGATCTGAGTCAGAACACTCTGTTTTTAAGATGGTGATTTTCTCCAAGTTGATATATCAATTCAACACAATCTCAGTCAAAAATCCTTGAAGGCTTTTTT